>NW_015151056.1:368788-401644 GCF_000732505.1 Cyprinodon variegatus
TGAGAAAAGTGTGTCTTTCAAGAAAAAGTATTATTTAATTATAATAGCAGCTCTGGGCTAGGAAACCTCCTATTACTGTAAACCCCTGTATGTGCAGCTTTATGATAGAGCTGGGATTAGCACTGCTGAGCATGCGGCCCTCCACCGTATGCTCAAATTAAGATAATTTTCATTTAGGCAGTCTTCTGTGATATCACCGGGGTGCCTCAAATAAGACTCATCCTAGTATGCATCCAAAGAGGAAAGACTGCAAAGAAGTTAGCAGTCAGACGCAATCTAGAGCTTTAGACACAATATTAAATCATATGTAGACCAAAACAAGATGAGTGAATTTTTTTTATATAGCCCTTTTAATTGTTAAGAAAATAGTGCTGTACATTAGAAAAGAGAAAAGTACATTGCAGTGGCATAAAAGCAGCACAATTAAAGAGAATACAAACGATTAACTTAAATAAGATAAGATTCAAAGAAAAAATATAATTTATAAAAACTGCAAGGAACACATACATACATACATGCAGTTAAATGTCACTCTAAACCAATGCATTTTCTATCTTGGTTGAAAGAACCTGAGGGTTTCAGCACTTTTACAGTTTTTTTGGGGGAGTTTATTACAGATTAAAGGAGTATAGGAACTAAATGCTGCTTCTCTATTTTCTGTTCTGATGCAAGGTATGCAGAGTAGACTGGCCCAATCCCAAACTGGCCCCTAAACACTAATCAGCGGAGGGTCCTTTAGTATGTAGGGTGAGTGCCTGTTAAATAGTGAGTCTGCATCAGTGCAGATTGGCTGGAATTTGGCAGCAGATGTAACGATGAACTCAGTGCGGAGGAAACACGTGCGTTCAAATGTGAATTCCGCTGGTTTGGTAGAAAAAATAAAAAGGACGTCATTCATTCCAAAAAGGAATTTCTTTTAAAAAGTTTTTTCGTTGTGATGGTCGAAATTTTTATTTCGAAAGTGGGGGGGACACAAGTAGTTATTACTTTTCCAGTTACTTGGACAGTAAAAAGTGCAGGGGACCAAAGCGGACTTTTGAAAAAGTGCCTGCCCCACCCCAAATTACGCCCGTATTCATTGTATACATTTATTTTTTAGAAAAGGGGCTTAAGGTTTGACATCAAGTCAACCTGTGTCACAGAGCTACAACCATGTACATTGGGCATCACTCTGTTGCCATAGCAATGACCGCTTTCCTTTTCCATTGAAGTGGAAAAGGCCGTCCCATTCTCATTTATTCCCCGCCACCTTCAAGGGAGACACCCTCCATAGCTAGGAGAGTGACTTCATTAGGATTGACACTCCATAATTAAGGGAAAGTCCATAGGAGGCGGTTTGGGATTAAGCTCAAATGAAAGACCCGAGAGATCTGGGTGGTAGATGCACTGACAGAAGTAACAGAGTGCTTATCATTCTGCTATCCTGCTGTGGACTTAAGTCATTAGACAACCCAGCAGAGCACATGTTGCTTTCTAAGTAAAAGAGGTGTTAAAGTAGTAACACAGAACACAGTTTCTATAAGATGCCCTCCTAGTTGAGATGCTGTAGCATGATGCACCTAAGGGTGAAGGAAGGCGATTCACTCTTAGAGGGAAATATATTTTATTTCAATTACAACTTGAGAGAAATGTCAGCCACCCAAAATAGTAGCTACAAGTTGTGGTAGCACTAGCATTTTATTTTACTGCTCTTTTTTTTTTTTTTTTTTACAGAAGAATTTGGTCCTCTAACATTTGCTGCTGCTCATTTTCAGTGTTTCCATGAAGAAGTGTCCCTACAGATTTATGGCTGAGTGTGAGATTTGGTCTGGTTGTACTGACCACAGATGGTTTGTATGGTTTTCTCCACTTTGTGCTCACCCCTTCAGTGGTTCTTGAAGCAAATGCCTCTCCAGAACTATCTGCCTTTTCAAAAGACATCCTGGTAGGCACAGGAGAGCCAGGAAAAGCACAACTCAGAAACACAGCATGTCTGTAGCAGCAACATTTGGAATCCACTGAAAACACAAAGCTGGGGGTTGTAAGAGGTGCATATTTCAGGCCAGCTCAAATATTTTTTCTGTATCCTGCATTTTCGGAAGGCACAAAACAAGTTTGGGACATTTAAGAACTTTCCAGATTCAGAAGACTTAATATTTAGTTTTATTTAAATGTATTTAGAGTTTGCACTTTGTTACAGCATGTCAAATGCTAACTTAAAATGCAACCCTTATTATCAGTCTCTGATCCTATGTAATATATCCATGAAGCATCCTTCCTGTCTGCTGACCCTCTCATGCACTTTAAACTGACTTGCATCATTTCTCCTGCTTTAGTGTCATTGTTTATGACATCCCCGTTTTATATCATCTGTGTCCGAATTAGGGTTGTCAAAAGTATCGATACTCAAAAAAGTATTGATACTGAAAAGTTGTATCCGGATACAATACTCAGTTTCAAAAGTACAGTATTGATACAGTGCTACCACCAGTGGCACCTAAACAGTCATTCATCTTATGCACAGATTAGAGGAAAATGCACTTTCTGAACACTGTGTGATTGAATTATTCTGTGCACTTTTCGGTTTCAGACATTTTTTCTGTAACAGGTGCAGCTGCTGAGAATTATTTTTATTTTTTAACTGGTTTGGCTAGTGTCATTGTTATGTGTGTAAAGCATAGCCAAGGAAGGAACACTTAATTTTAATTTTGTAAGTTTTTTAATCAAGCTTGCTTAATAATTATTATATAAAAATATAAAAATTTCTGTTGAATTTTGGAGTCTTTGTTTTTATCCTTGTGGTATCGAAAATGACATCGAGTATCGAATATTTTACTTAGTATTGGTATCGAGTTGAAAAGTTTAGTATCCTGACAACCCTAGTCCGAATGTCAGAAACACATTCCTTTACATACTTATCCCAAGTTTCCATTGGAACCATAATACATTGTTATTGAATACAAAAGTATTTGCTTGTTCTTCTTTACCAACTCCCCAATGCTGTTTTCTAATCTAGAACATGGCTACAGCTGACCTATGGATGTTCACGGTTAAAGCTAATCAGGAATAGTTAGGTTAGTTTAAGTTGGGTGCATGATATGGTGCTTCTTAAATTATAAAAAAATGAATGAATGAATGAATGAATGAATGAATAAATCAGTGTCCGTACCTTTGCTGCCTCACACAGAATGTGTGTGATTGTTTAGTGTACGAACTTATGGCCAGATTATGTCATTCTTTTTGGCTACACTTTTTTTTCCATAAGCTTATGTACAATGTGTAATTTTTTTACTTTTTTTAAGTGACTCAAACTCTAGCAACCTTTGAAGAGATTAAGAAAATGAATGGATGACAGACTGAGAAATCTGAATTCTGGGAAATCATTAAATGAGCTGAAGTTCTATAGAAACATTTTAATCTAATAATTGTAATGTTCCTAAATTAAACATCCGGTGATGACTTGATGTTTAAAAAGAAGTTTAATCAAATATGGTATTTATTCATGTCACAGGAACCCTCTTGAGCTTATTAAGCTATGTGGATTTGTTCTGATTGAGCATTTATACAGAAATATGAAGGAGCTGCTCTTAGCTTTCACTGTAAAAATTTGTAAGGTAAGCAGTGGAAAACTGTAATACACCCTGTTTATGTTATTACCCAGTATCTGTTTATTACAGGCTTCAAGTCAGCAAAAGAGAAACTGTAGTGGAAACCCGCTGCTTGCACACATGCAGGTTGGCTTAGTAGGTGGTTCCTCCATGTGGCTGTCTGAGCCCTTCTGACAGAATGTGAAATAAGACACTGCTGCAATGCACAGTCTAAGAAAAATGGCATCCATCTCTGTCGGTGTTCGAAAATACCAAACCAATACTACAACTTATATATACTTCTATATTTTCATTTTTAAAATATTTTTTACCTTTGAGAAGGTCATGACTATGTAGCAGATGGATGAGTTGAAAATAGATTCAAAACCCAGGATATTCTTGCAGGCATTATCTTGGCCAGCGCTCAGGGATTTCCACTTCATGTCATGCCAGAGAGATGTGTCTTGTGTCATGGTTATCTCTGAAAAACATCTTAGTACCAGAGGACATGCTGTGCAGCTGTTCTTGTGGACTTCCCTGGTTGCCAAGAGCTGACGCAATGGCTTCAAGGTATTACAATGAAGATGATTACCATGATTGCCTGATTGTGTTAGGGATATGTAGGCGGTCTGCAGAAGGGAAGATTCAAATTGGACAAATGATAATCTGCAAAATAAAAATTTAAACTTTTACAGGGTCAAATGGAGAATCTGGAGGGAAACAGAAGGATGGGCAGATTAACGGATGAGAGACGCCACATTATGCTCAGAATTAATTATCTATTAAGATGAAACAAAAAAGTACAGTAAGCTAAGAAAACACAACAACAAACGCTTTAATTTAGAAATTATAAAAACGAGGCACATTGATAAAGCTGGGGGACCTGACTAGGGTAGAAAATTTAACTAAGCAATATAAAAATAATCTTTAAAAGTATTTATGCTCTGTATTTCTGTTTTTTTTTTATTGTGCGAATAACCAATGACAAAAAAACTATAAGTTTAGTACTATAATATAGTACTATAATAAGTACTTCCAGACTGTCCCCTAAAGTTTTAGCAGACAGCTTTAGATATAATTGAGCCTTTCTTACTCACTTTCTCTGCTCAACCAGCTGCAGCTGCAGCAGCAGAACCTGTAGAAATATATATCATTTTTTAAAAGGAAAAACTCACTGAGGGTTAAAGCCTTCAATCATATTCTAATATGAATTTGCTGTTACTCGAACCAAATTAAAAAGGATGGCATTCAGGGAGTTTCATTTAGCTGACTTTTCAAAAGCATTTAATAACTTTATTGCTTTTCTTCACAATGTGCTTGTGATAAAATCACTTTATTAAGTTTACTTTTCTAAGCATTTTGATTTACATAAGTCTCTACTAATAATTCAGTCTTAAAATATATATATTTTTTTTATGAAAACAAACATAACTATGCGTTATGATTTTTTTGTGATGAATGTAATTTGTTAGTCTGTATTCTTAATAGCCCCATCTATCCTAGTCCTAATTCTATCTAAATACCTTTTCTCCTTTTTTTCACCTTGTGATATTTTCTATCAAGGTGAAGCAAAGAGGCTGCAGAAAAAGACATAGGAGGTATTATTTTTGACCTATTCTGTTCCCAGCAAAGCTTGATAGATTTGCCTCATAAGCCTCAACTCCACTGGAGCAGAGGTGGACTGACAGTATTAAATTGAAAAAGCTAAACAGTACAATGTCTCTTTCCAGAAGGAGAGCCCCAGTTACTCTGTCAGCAGTTTTTGCAGAAACTCTTAACTGTATTTCCAGTGAAAAATTGTCAGATGTGACGGACACATTTAAACCATAAGAAACTTTGTGTATCTAGTTGGAATTAAATCAAAATGGAAATCTCAGTTGGAGATGCATTTAAATATGTACAGTACATGTTTAGGTATGACTAATCTAAAATTGTCACTAAAAGGTTGTTATAAATATAAGTGTATGCTCATTTAAATGCTCATTATGAAGTGATTTTTTGGGGGGAAATGGGAAAGTGATATCATGTACTTGGTTTATATCCTATAATGGCATATTGAAACTATGTAAACCAATGTAAATCTTTTTTTTTCTTTCTTTTTTTTTTTTTAAAGAAAAACTGAGATGTTCAAAATACATGTTTACAAAAGTTAGAAATGTTCAAAATTTTTATTACATCCTTAAATAATTCAAAGAATGTGGATTGAGAAACTGACATGTTAACTTATCATGAACTAATCAGAGGGATGAAGCGGTTAGGTAGTCGCCTCAATCAGTCTTATTGCTTTTTTAAATTGTAAGATTTTATAAACACTGTCTAATGTCTAATTAGTTGATGTGGATCAAATTAACTTTAGTGCAGCATCAAGTTTGATGCAAGATTACTATCAGTTATCACATGTGACTATAACTTATGACAGCAACTTCCAAAGCATTCAGCACACCATCAGTACACACACAATTAAACAATATGAAGAGTGCAGCGTTGTTGGTTTGGTGCCATTTGTGTTTATTAAAACAAGTCTATGGAAGGAAGAACAACTCTAGTTGCTATTTTTTCCAGACAAGTTTGGGGTAAGGTGAACAAACTAGACCGTTTTTCGGGGATTTTAGCATCTGATGAATGTGAACAAAAATGATGCACATACAATCTGATTACCATAGCTGTATAAGAGTGCAAATTAAATATGCTTGAATCATGGATGGATTCAAGTGTTACACCAAAATCTATGATCCTGGCACTTGATAAACGCCACTATTCAGCTCTTGTTATTTTTTTCACTTGCATGAGGCTTGCCCTATAATAAAGTATCAAAGAGCATACTCTATCTTTGGCTAAGGTCACAATACAGTATATAGCAATATACCCATGTATAGTGCTATTTTACAATTTTAGGAGATAAGCCAAAAGGAGTAACAAAAAAAAAAAAAAAAGTGTGGGAAATAAAAAAAAAAATCTCTGTTGCAATGCTATCAAGGGTAGAAACGATAAACTATGGATTACAAGGACAGAGTGGTGGTGGCGAGGGAACAATGTGCACAGGAGGCACAATAAACCGGTACCTGCAGTTAGCATGGCTGTTACAGTATAAGAACGTTTCAGCTATTAGTTTACTAAATTAACCTAACTCCTTGGTAAATCTGATACAAGGTTAACAAAGATAATTTTAGATCATTTTCTACCGCCAATTCATTCATGTTAATGATGCTCCTAAAGTTGCACATCTAAAGTTTTTCTCACTTTTGTCAAGAAAACATAATTAAACAAGCTTCAGATGGCCATTTAAAAGTCATATGGTAGAAAAGATGTCCTTAAAATCTTTTTAATAGAATAACTTATCTGTATTAGCTTACATTTTCAGGCCTAAACTATTTGAAATATTTAGGAAAAATAAGCGTTTTATTATGCATCACTTTCCATCTCTTTCTACTACCAGACTGTATAGAAAAATAAATTATATTCTAGTTTTTAACTGGATATTATCAGTATAGTAAAGGTCAGGTTCTAATGTTTTCTGAGACTGTTTATTGTGATTCAATTATGTCTCTGTTTAAGAATAGTGGAAAACTGAAGGAAGAAGAAATGTGAGAAAATCAGACTGATGGACTTAAAGCAACATGCACATTGCTAATGGTCTGGGTGTTTAATCCAGATTCTGTTGAAGAAACTCTATTCTCAAATTGTGCACCAAGAAGACTTTATAACATCAGAATATATATTTTCATGTTCTAAGGTAATGCATTTTAAAAATGAAAAATGTATTTATATTTTTTAACCAAATGTCTGACTTTTATTAAATCTGTCTGACCATTTTGTTCTCTTAAACAATCAGTCTTTAAGGACAATAATGGTCCATAAAGACGTGGGGCTTAATCTTCAAAGGTTCCAAATAAAGACAATGCATTGTATTTGCTATCTTTTTTAATGTGCAATAAATCCGCTATGAGTAAGAGATGTTTAATCATAGGCCTATCTTCTTATAACAGTAGACACTGTAAGGAATGCTTTTATTATTCTGTTGTTTTCTACTTTGTTTATCAAACATGACAAAAAGTTTATTTCTGTTTTTCCCTAATTTTTAATCATTTTTATAAAGATTGTCTGCCGTCCTGCTCCATTAATTTCTGCTGACCTCCGTAGGAATTTTTTTTCCTCTCTTATTATTTTTATATTATTTTTTTACAGTCCAAATAATTTAAAACACACATAGAATATTTCTGTGTCTGGCATTGTCCCAATGCCTTTTTAGTAGCTACATTAGCTATGTTTACATGGACACAAATAATCAGATTGAAGGCCTGATCAGATCAAAAATATGTCATGTAACCATGTCAGATTGAAGATTCTGGTCGGTCTGATTGGAAAAAGATTTCATTCCGATTGGGACTTTTTTTTTTTTTTTCCCATCGCCATTCTGATTGGCGTCCATGTACACACCCATTCAGACTGAAGAAAACAAATTGTGTGAAGCAGGCACAATGATTACGTACCTTTAATTGAGGATAAGCAGACAAGTTTTTAATTTTTTTTTTAAACGGGCAGCTACTTCTTCTCGGACTACATATGGTGTTTCAGGAAAACACAGTTCTGCATATGTTCAAATGATTTAGTATGATACATGTATACTCACATCATGATTGGGTCATTTTATTTAGTGTCCATTAACAGACTGTAAACAGACTTACGATTAATGAAGATTTAGATCGGATCAGAGAAATTTTGCTCATGTAAACATAATTAATAACTGCAAGTATGTGTGCACAGAGTATGTGAATTATTATTATTATTATTCTGAAGTGTTAAAAAACTATGGATGCAATGGAGTTTCCATCTTCCATCCATCTTCTAACACGCTTAATCCCAAGTGGGGTCACGAGGGGTGCTGGTGCCCTTCACCAGGTTTCAAGTGGGTGAGAGCCGGGGTACACCCTAGACAGGTTCGCCAGTCCATCAAAGGCCAACACAGAGACAACCATTCACACTCACACCTAAGGAAAATTTAGAAAAGTCATGTTTTCGGACTGTGGGAGGAAGCCGGAGTACCCAGAGAGAACTCATGCATGCTCAGGGAGAACATGCAAACTCCATGCAGAAAGACCCCGGGTCGGGAATCGACCCAGAACATTCTTGCTGCAAGGCAGCAGTGCTACCCACTGCGTCACTGAGCAACCTGCAATTGAGTTTCAGATTTGCAAAAAAAATGCTTTGCATGTGGTAAATATTTACATGTGGATGTCTGCCATCCATAAATGTGCACAGTTTGGTCATTAGAATAAAAGCTGCATTTTAATAAAACTCCAATGCAAAAAATGCCTTAAAAACACTGTCTTCGGAATTGCAAACATAAATCACTTTATGTTTGCACTTTATGAATCACTTTATGCATGTGCAAAGTGATTCAGACAAGCGCTGGGTGTTCAAACAAGTCTGCACCTTTTTTAAGACCCACAAACCATCTTTTGAGATTTTCAGGTTAAATGAAACAATCAGATTGGATATACTAATCCGATTGATAACTTTAAACATGTCCTTCATTCATTGACTGCATGCCTTGGCAATACTGTCCATCCGTCTTTTTTTGTTTTTTTGTAACAGGTGATGCAGGTTTGACGTAGATAAAGCCAGCTTCCTGGAAAACCATCTTTAAGACCCACCTTCAGTTTACGTTGCCAGCGTTGGAGGTTATTACCCAGCTGGATTACAGTGTAATTGGATCCACCAACAATGGCTTTAGACTCCCTTTCCTGTTGCCCTGGTGTTTTGTGTTCTTGTAATACATACCTCTGCATGCCATGATCAGATAGGAGTGGAAGACTGCATGAATAAATCTAGCTCAGATCAGGAGTGCGGTTTACAAAAATGTGCCTGATTGACACACAGTTTGAGCGAGATTACATGTGTTGTCTAGCAAACTGCCAATAAATAGTGTGATGGTAGAAATAGTGAGTAAATGCCACGCCCTGAATAGAAAACTTGACTGCTGTGCGTCTTTATCGTCCTTCTTCTGGTATTCTCACTTTTATAAAATGTCAGGAATGTTTTGTGTCACTTTTGCTATTGGGGAAGCTGCTAGTGCTGCAACTTGTTGACCGTAGGGTGATTGCACAGGCTGCATGGAGGTTGTTTGCCTTCCTGAGTGGCACTGAGGCTTGCTTCACCCCTGTGTTGCCTTGCCAGCCTATCACACCCCCTCCGGTAAGACGTCTACAGGCCTGTCAACTCTTGTTTAAGTCAACCAGTAAAGAAAACCAGCACACAACGCTGCTCATTGGCCACTGTTGAGGAGACTCTTGTTTTATTGGTCAGCTTGTGGGAGTAAACATCTTCATGTCTGTATCGCCTCACTGTTGATAAGGAAGGATTCTTTCTTGTTAGATAAAGAGAAAACAGCGGCTCAAATTTATTTTTACCTTTTCAGTGACAGTCACCGCACAGCCACTTACTTGTTTTCAGTTTCCTCCTCCAATTAAGTATGCAGATTAGCTTTTGTTCCTGCTGCTATTTCCGCAGTTCAGATTCTGCTTAGTTAGCAATAACTTAAAAAAAACATCTAATTCCTTCTGTGTCTCAGCATCCTTCTTCGGGAATGTTTTACTTCTTGAGTTATTCCAGGAAGTACCGTCCAGGCTGGGCATTAATAAGGATGGCTCCACTCAGTGATCCACTCAGTGAACCTTGAGCAGATTAAGCTCCAGATGGTTCTGACAAATCATGTTGACCAGTGGACCAGAGATCCACCTGCTCTTTGTAAACAGACTCCCGACTCTAGAGGAACCCAGGGGGGGTCCTGCACTCTGGTGGCTGTTACCTGACAGGTAGATCTAGGCACAGTGATCATCTGATGCAGGACATCTATGGTGATAATGTTAAGGGCTATGCTGAAGTCTACAAACAAGACTTGGAAAAGACTTTTTTTTTTTCACAAAGAAAGATTTAGCAAGAGATGCAAAACTCTAATAAATGTCCTCCAACATGTATTAGAGTTTTGCTTACATATTGTAGCTGAAGTGAAATATTTCCCCTTATTGTTGGGCAATCTTGCTTTCATCCACAGAGAGCTACAGTATACTTATTCTACCATCAACCTTTGAGGCAAATTGTTATCTGAAAAAACTATATTTAGACGTACAGAACAATGACATTACTAAGCATAATAATGACCTAAATGTTAATAAAAAATAAATAGAATTAAAATTGAGCAATGTGTGCCTACAGTAAAGCACCAGGAAGTGGATTTAGAGGGTTTAAATGTTGGTCATCAGATTATTTTCAAATTGTTGTCACAACTAGTGGCTCAAAAGAATGACTGCTACTGATGCAACAAACTGAGTCCCTAGTGTCCAGGATTTATTTTCCTTTATTACTAATCAAGACTTTTTTGATAGAATGTGACTTCTACTTGAGCCCAAGTAACTCTAACATTTGACCTTATTGTGGGGGTGTCACTAACAGATGTCAAAATACAACAGGTAAGAACAGAGTTATGTTTAATAGACAAAGTCTTTAAAAAGAGCATAAACTGTATAAAAAGTCTGAAGTTTCTAGCATGCTATTATATTCATTTTAAAAGGTAAGACTTCCAACTTTTCCTTTATTCTGACTTTGTCAAATATTGAGCAAGGATTTAAATTTCTAAATTGTTTTCATTAACATTTATTATTTTTGAAAAAAACATGTTCAGGTTGCAGAGGGGTTTCTGTATTTTAAGATCCAGTACATGCAAAAAATATGTACTTAAGTTGACTTTGGTAAAAATCCTGATCAAAATTCATATTTTTTTCTGTTTTTAATGTTTTTGTCAAAAATGTATAAACATTTGATGAAAAGAAACTATTAAACTAAATGTAAAGGGGAAAAAGTAAACTAGCAGATATGTATAAGCAGATGTAGCTTTGTGCAGCTTGCTGTCTTTGTATTGGATCTGTTTCAAAATGTAGGGTCTTATCATAAAACCTAATATGATGACTGTTTTCTGGAATATCTGATCATGTTGCTGTAACACTGAGGACATCAGTCTGTAGGAAATCTGATGAAGAGATTTAAATAACAAACTGCAATCAGTGACAGAGCCACAGGGCTGAGAAGCAGGATCATGCAATACTCTCTGAAATCAATTAGCCTTCAGTAAAACGACAAAGTCAGTAAAATGTATGAAATGATCTGCAGTTCTCAGTTAACCTAAACTTCTTTCTGAGAGTTTTATAATCCATTAATTGATTTTTGGCTTGTAAATTGGAAATCATTCATGCAGTCAGAAGGAAATGGGGTAAAAAGAAAAAGAAATCCTTGTGTCAGGTTCTCTCTAATTTGGATGTTTGAGTATTGGTGGAACATTACACAGAGGTTTACGGGTAGAGAGCTCACTTTCCTAGTGGAGGATGAATTTTGAGTCCCAGGATTTTACTTAAACAATTTGTCTGACGTCTGTTGAAAGAAATTTGCATTCAGTTCTCTTCTGTCAAACAACCTCTAAACACGGCAAAACCTAAAGGATGCGTGGGGTTCTGTTATCTGCATTAAAGTGAAAGGCAGCACTTTATCCTCGGGGCATGTTGCCATTCTAATGTTTTGTTTTACCTATAATCAGCACACATAACAGTATTTATTTAAAAATCAAACAAGAAGCTACAAACTTTAACTGTTTAAAAATTGTAAATTATAGAAGAGCGTCTCTTTATAAGCATCACATATTTAAAAGGATAGAAATATGCAGCAGATGCAAGTTGATAGCTTAATGAAATGGATTGTAAATGACAATGTGTTATAATGGGATGATTTTAGATTGAATTAATCGATGTAAATTGCAGGAGGGAAAGTTTGGATTTAACTTCTCTTACACATAAACATATTTGTATAATCTGTGACTCTTATCCAGCAACTGAAAAGTAACAAAACATGATGCATGAGGAAAATATTGAAGACTGAATAAAAGCACTGAATTTCATTAGATGGTTAAAGTAGATAGACGGCCCTTATCATTCAGCCAGTTTTGATGCTGCTGACTGTAATTATCATTATGTCTAAACACATCAAATTACAGTTTTGTTAAGTGAAGTCCAACTTTTTGTCAGCCTTTGAAAGATGTGTGAAGTGTAATAGGCTTTCCATTGAAGTTTGGATGAGGCTTGGTGATTGGATCACACAGTTGCCTAGCATGTGGGTAAACTACTCCATAACAATAATGTGCATAACAGGTGGTAGCTTTTGCCTAACACCTGCTGTAAGCACTGAGCTTAACTGCAGGTAGCGCTCCAAGTTCAACAAATGGATAACGTTTATAAATAGCTTTTTAAAAGTTTTGATAAATGAAGACGTCAACCTTAGAGCATCTGTTCTCTGAGATACTGTGATGAATTATGGGTTGGGCATTTTGCATTGGGCTCCAGCCGTCTCCCAGCCTGCAACTGATAAAGCTTCAAATAGTTTGCTTAAACTTGAGAGATGGTTCTGAACTTAGTTTTTTAAACTGTCAAAACTGTCAAACAAAGCTGAGCGGTAATAACAACACCATTTCCTCCTAGTGTCCGATTCTTTATGTTTACATGGGGCCTGATTACTTGGATTACCTCAATGGTACTTTGGTTGTTTGTAATTTGTTGTATTTTATGCATCTGTACTCAGCATCTGTGTATGATTTATCTTTATCATACTTGTTGTGTATACTTGTTCGCTAAGCCCACAAGGAATAAAAGTCTTTTGTTGGAAATTATGGAGTTTATTTTACTGGCAGCCCTGTCATTTTTCCTGACAGTTACTTCAGAGCAGCTGGAATCTCTTAGTGTTGGGAACTGACAGTTAATACTGAGAAACGAAAGAAGCTAATTTGAATAGAAGAGGTTTTTAGGCATGCACAATACAAAGCTGCAAGCTGCAGGTATTTGACTTGCTCTGCACATCATCTCTGACCCTTTGGCTGGAGGAGTTTCAAAAACTTCTTTGATGTTGCCAAAAGCCTTATTTGTCCCCACCAGAGCATGAGAATATTATTAGGAGGAGAACATGTTTTCCCTCATTTATCTTGTCACTCATCCATCCTCTGGGGCTGTTTATGAGCTCACAAACAAACAACTTATCTGTAAACTGCAGCAGAAAGCTGTGTCTTAGCCCTTCTGGCTCACAGTCTCATCTTCATGATTCCAAGTTCTTAGAAACCAAATTATTCAACTTAACCTCATAATTTCAGTTTTATCCAGAAAAGGATTCTGCTAACAGCTTCAGCTTGATTTGAAGTCTCATTATGTGAGGTTGGTTAAACCAGGTAATGATACTTCAGTATGTGAACTTTGTCCTCCTATCACTGCAGACTGAATATTATTTAAACAGAAAAGAAAGTGTTATCTCTTATATCTAAAGTTTTGCTTCCAAGCAATTGGACATTCTTGCAAACTCACACATTTTCCAAAGGTCTTTCCAAGCTTCTTACGCAACTAAGCCTTTAAAACTATAGACTTTATCCTATTATGTATCTTTATTTTTTTACAAAATTTAGGAAGATTTAATTTTGAAAAAAGCTTGGATTTTTTTTGATTTTTTTGTTGCTCTTCCAAAACTTTTTTTTTTAATCAGAAAAAAAGCTCAAGATTATAATTTTTGCATAAATCTATGTATAATCAATTGCAATCTTTATCTTTTATTTGACACGTCTTTCTGGTTTTAACATTTTATTCTTAAATATGTTTTTTTTTTTATTTTTTTTTTATATAAAGTATGTGTATTTAAAATTTTAAATCAATATTTTTTTTATTTTGGACTTTTGACAACTGACTGTAAGCCTTTATAAACAAATGAAAAAGACATAATTGATTGGTGTAACATTATTACTTCTAAATTATTATTAAGGCATACTTTTACAGAAAAAATGGTGATTTAAAGAATTTGCATTTATTAAAGAATTATACAATATTCATTTTGTAAATACAAAATTTGGAGTAATTTAGTCCGAATGACAAAAAGTTGCGCTTTTTTTTTAAGTCTGGAAGAGTCTGAAACTTAAGGTGTCTAAACACTCTTTCTTTTCTGCCTTGTTGCTTTTTCACCTATTGTTTAGTCTAGTACCTGCTTGAATTTAGAGGAGGGTTGTTTATAGCATAACGCTTTTATTTAGGAATGATTATAAAAAGGTGTCCTAAATCCAAGCCAAAAATCAACTAGTTCTACAACTGACCCCATTTGAAATATTTTCTTTTTACAGGGAGTTTGCTGAATTGCTTTAATAAAATGTGTGGGAAATACAAGAAGAAAATTATAAATCTGCTCCATTATGTTGATTCCTTCATTTTTTTTTTTAAACCTGGCATAGATCAGACAAATAATGACGAACCTGTATGCTCTTGCCTAGAGTCGTTGTAGGATTTTAAGATTGCTTTTTTTACCATCACATATTTGGCTTTCTCAATTGTTGGACTGAAAAATCAGAAAAAATAATTAAATGCATAGAAAAACCCTTACAGTTCAAATTATTATGGATTCAGAACACTTTCAAATATTTCCCAAAGCAACTGCTTAACCTCTGTAATATAAAAGCTGAAATTTTCATTATAATTGGTTTCATATTATCAGATATGAGGATAAATCTGATTGGTTCATTAATCAGGACAACCAACTTTTCCCATATTTTGTCTTTAGCCGAAGCAGTCTGTTTGAGGTAATGAGCACATTAAATGGACCTACAGCAGAGCCCACTGGCTGTCATCAAATTGTAATCCTGATCCTGTATGCAGAAAGCAGCTCAGATAAAAATGGAGGAGGCTCTTTAACATCAGGTTAAGATGTCTGTTTTGCAGCTGCTGCATGGATGCGATGAATAAGGCGTCATCAAAGGAGCTCCTTCAAGCCATGCACACATAATCGTAGTATTACAGTTAATGAAATTTACACTCAGCATGAGCAGAGAGTTTTAGTCAATGTGGCTCAGTGCTGTGCTGCCCAGGGCACCTTTCACACTGAAAGCAGGTCGGGGTTAACAGTCTTTCATGAATGCTAAGTTGAAGAAAATATTCCTTCAGATATAAAGTAATAGCTTCTGGTCATTTTCTTTTCTCTTCCATATTCAGCTTTATTTTTTTATTTTTTTTCCATATCAACGTCTTGTGCTTTGATTTCAGCCATTAAAAGACAAAAGGTCTGGTGTCGATAAGGAACTAAATAACTTTCTCCCTAAACTCCACAAGGAAAACAATGACGTGACGGGCAATGTTTTTTCTGTTTGTTTGCTTCATCCACACCAGATTTATTTTGTCGCTCTTGGCAAATGAATTCACTGCTGAGGTTAATGTGACTCCAGGCAGAAAGTTCAATATGGAAACACTTTATCCTCCCAACGGCTACATAAACATGCAATTATTGAATTGCAGGGTTAATTCCCTCTTTACAAGGACGCCTGATAATGAAGTAGTTGATGCCAGACACACATTGAATTTTATCCAAAGAAGTATGAGGTAGAAAAAAGCTGACCTCTTAAAAAAGTTAAGTTGTTGTTGGATCAGCTTTTAATCTTTATGATCATGAATAATTAAGTTTCAGCCAAACATATACTGTACTGTACATAATGGTCAAAAAGTATACCAGTAAGATCAAGGGAGAAAAACGATGTGCGAAACCTTTGTAGAAATTATGCAAATAAATGTCCACTAAACTAAAAGGCATTAATTTGACATATGTTCTTCTTTTTATTTTTTGCATAATGCAGGCTTTTTAAGAAAATGGTTCATCTTTACAGAACAAATGAGTTTGAATTATGGTAGCTAAGCAACTGCTTTTGCTTGTCATAGAATACTATCCAAAGGTGTGAAATAATTAGAAACAGCCTTCAAATCAAATACATTTTTGACTTGACTGAATTGAAGAAGTTATCCTACTTCATTATTAAATCCATTCTCCCCTCAGATTGTTTCTATGTTAAATTATTCTGCAGCAAATCTAGAACCACTTTGACTAAACTGTGAAGGAGTTTTGACAGAGCCAAGCTGCAGACTGATTTCCTTTTAGCTAGAATGTATTTTATATAAAATATGATATTCTGAACACTTATTCTGCCGTCTTACACTAAGCCTCCACATTGCTGCAAACCAGCTCATTTTTTATTCAGTTTTTCCATATCGTTTTAAATCACAGTGAAACTGAGTGTTCTCAAGTCGCAGCACGTCTGCAGGCTTAAACCCTGTTGCACGGTGGCGGCCAGGAAGCAGAAATGGACCTCAGACGAACCCTGACCCTGCCCAGACAGAGAGAGGGGATCTGTCTTCAAGAGCTGCAGCAAGGACTGTGTGCTCAAAAAAATAATAAACAAACATGAGCAGAAAGAGGGAAACACAGTGACCCATTCATCAGTCAGGCTGACCCTGCAGGGACAAAGACCCTGTTCATTAAATGGACACTTGAGGCCCAGTCAGAGATCACACTCCTGCCCTCACGGTGAGGATATTACAATTCACATACAGCAAAGAGGAGGGGGGGGGCATATCCCAGGAGGAGGTCACGGTCCTTGTGCTATTTGCCTCTTCTTGGTAGCGTTTTTTAAGTTTATTTAAACCATTAAGCTGATTATGTTGTTTCCCCCCGGTTGCTCGGTCAATATTGTTTAGCATTTTCAGAAATCTGGCCTTTATGATAAAGTAAAAAGACGACATCCATAATAGTCTCTGTTTGCAGTTTACCACTAGCTATACAAGAGGATAAAGGAAAACATGGGAGAAGCTGCTCTGCTCACATCAGCCCCCAATTCAAATTTCTAGCCTGCCTCTGAAAACACTGCCCACCAGTCTGAACACACAATCCAGTAGAGCAAAGCATGTTGTGAAGGTCTTTTTCCTGAATTCAGAAGCTGGTCAGAGATACTGTAAGAGAACTATGGAAGGAGGATGGAATTAAATGGAAAACAATATTTTATTGGTGATGGGAAAGGTGCAAAATTTTAAACTTCAGGTTCAGAAATTCTTTACATGTTTTTTTTTTGCCATAGTTTGTAGTAAAAATATAAAATACAAGAGAAAGCAGTGCTAATCTGAACCACTAATCACTTCTTAAATTGGTTCCATGAAGCAAGATTTTGATAGATTCATTTAGGTGGCTCTAAATTAACATGCTTTCTGAAGTTTCTTCTTCTGCCATTTTCCTTTGATGTTTAATCCTCTAGCTGTTCTCTGACCTTCAAAAGGACTAAAGAAGTGTAGTGTAAGACTATCTGATGACAAGAACATCCAAGGGATGGGAGGTAATAAAAACTTCCCTAACAGGAATATGATTTGCAAACCTCTGATGTGACAACAGAAGTACAAGACTAAATCAGCATTCAGTCTAAATTAATGACATGAGCACATGAAAACTGGTTAGAACTCAAAGGATATGTTTTTTTTTATGTTGTGTAATCTGCAGCATGGATGGCAGTAATTTGTCATCCTGAATGCTAACTGACAAACTTGATAAATGGAAATGAAACAGTTTTTCAGAAATTCAAATGGTGCCGTCATGCTTCATACAATATTAAAAAGTTAGCTTTAGGCTACTGATGCTTCACATAAATTTATAGTTGGAGGAAGAACTTACGTTCCGTGTCTCACTATGTGTGGCAGTACAGACACAGATCAGATGTTTCGCACTGTTGCTGGCACACCTTGTGACATATTGCTCACTGAGCCGTGCACCATGCATGGGAGGGCAGGATGAATCACCAGATTAAGATTGTCACTGCTATAGCTCGGTGCAGACTGATTGTAGCAAAGGGTTTGACTTTCTTTACTGACTACAGGTTGGATTTAAGATTTGTAAGCCAGTAGAGCATGGTGTGTCAGACATCAGTTCTGTTTGACACTAATTAGATTTTAATGTTATATGTTTTCTTTTGGAAACCTAATGAACATACTGCATTTCCTTCTCCTGACTGAAACCCGAAATAGTAACTTATAGATTTATTTGGTTAAAATGTAAAGTCAGATTTTCCCAGCCCAGCTTTATTTTATTTATTTATTTTTTTTTTTAAATATCTCAAGCACTTAAATTCCTATTAAACTTTAGATGCCTTCAATGAGCAGCCCTCATCCTAACAAAAGCTTATTGATTAACTCAACCTCAGGTAGTATGAAAACCATCCTTCATCTAGGAGTTTATGATTATTTGATTTTCTTTTTGATTAACTTTATTGCAAAAATTCTTGATCACCAATGTTAAAGATACTTTAAAGATAAATATACGATCAGATAAAATTTAAATGCATACTTAACATTTTAGCTCAGTCATGTATAAATGCAAACAGTCTACAATAAACTATAATGCAAACTGGTAAAATGTGAAGGCTTGATGCCTATCATCATTATAGAAGGACTACAGTATGGAGCAATCACTTTTCCTAAAAAACATGACAACAGAGGAAGGCAAACTTCAATGCATTTGGCACAAACAGGAAAGATTTTACGATACTAAGATAGAAAGATATTATCACGACACTAGAAAAGCAGATGTGTCAGGCTGGAAAGGGATTTGAGGTGATTTCCAAACCATAAAGCCAATTAATTTAAGCAAACTTTCAGTGAATTTTCATTAAAAAAAATCATAGATAAAAGAAGAAAATCTCAAATTGGAATTAGCTGAACCTTTCTTTGTGCACTAAAATAGCAGGGAATTTAGAGGGCTTTATGCACTTTTTTTTTTTGCTAACTTTGCTTTAATGGGATAGAGATTTTTTTGAAGAATCATTCAGTAATGTTGTTGGTTTTTTAAAGTACGCTGATACATCACCTGGCTGATAGTGGTTTTTCTTTTCCTGTATTGCATCAGCTCATCCATGCACAGGTTAGCTCATTCATTAGTGCATTCAGCAGCCAAGCCTTAGGATCATGTGAAACACATGCCAATGTAAATAATCAATGTAATATCAATGTAAATATCAATATCAATGTATCAATATCAATGTAAATAATTTGTTAATGAATTACATTTTTTTTAATTTAGAGTTATGTAACATTTGTTACCATTGTGTCACATTTTCTGATGAAAATGGAGGAAGAAAAGGCAATACAGTAGTAGCCATTCAAAATGTCCCAACTTTCCTTGATGGGCCCTTGGCTGGTCCTTGACTAGTCCCCTTCAAATCCTTTTTAAATATGTAAAATATTCAAGCTTTGGTTGGACGGAGATGTTACGCAATGAGGAGGTGCTACAAAGAGTTCCTCCAAAAAGTTGCTGTACTTCTGTCATTTCAGCCGGGCCTCATCTGGTCTGGACTTAAAAATGATGGTGGCTCAAGCACATGCCAAACAAGGATGCACAATATGGATTGACGACATGGAAGTGATCACAGGGGAGAAGGGCGTGAAGAGGAACATGACAAAGGCTGAGAACAAGCAAGAATGGCGCAATGTATTGGAGACCCACGATCGAAACCGGTCAGGGTGAAGAGAAAGAGTAAAATATTCTTTCTGTCATGATTTTTGGACATTAAGATCTAAAGAGAAGTGTTATCTCCTGGTCAGACCAGGGTGGAGTCGGAGCAAAAAAATTAGCA
This sequence comes from Cyprinodon variegatus, assembly GCF_000732505.1. Classification (NCBI taxonomy): domain Eukaryota; kingdom Metazoa; phylum Chordata; class Actinopteri; order Cyprinodontiformes; family Cyprinodontidae; genus Cyprinodon; species Cyprinodon variegatus. Next base: position 388,853 of record NW_015151056.1, read on the forward strand.
AACTCATGAGAAGCCCAGTGGCTAGAAGTCAGAGGGGATTTTGCTGCCGTTCGGCTGGCTTTTGACAGGGATGAGCCATTTTGAATGACTGCTACTCTACATGTTTCGACCAGCAGCACAGATCAGGGATTGGTCAGACTAATGACTAAATAAATATTATCTGCCTTAAAGCCTTAAAAGTTACATATAAAGCTTCAATTCATAAATATTTTATCTGTAGGGACTTAACAAAACACATAGATTCAATTATTATAGAAATATAGATTATCTTTCCAATCATAAAGACTGATTCAATGCAGGTTTAGCCCAATCTGATCATAGTTAAAATGCTCCACGGCTAGTTCACATTAATAAGGATGTGAGACAAATTAACATGTAACATGCTTTAATAAACAATGTACTAATCACTGGCTTTAATAACTACTAACTATAATCACATGGTTGATCTTTGTATTCACTCTTTGGATAACCAAGTCCCAGTTCCTGTATACTGCTTCCGGTTAGTTTAGGCTACAGAGAAACGTCACCCATCACCACTTCTCACGGTCTGTCACTGTGATCCAATTATAACGAGAAACATTTTGATTTGCCACATACTAACATAATCAGTTTGCTGGTTGAAATGTGAAGCTTTCTATCTAATTAGATTTCTCTCCTGTTGTGGTGTTAATACCCTCTGCATGTCACAGTCAGAGTGCAGCCAAACTGTGTTAATTAATGTTATTTCACTTCCTCAATGTGCCTGGATCACAGGACGTTTAATACCAGATAGAAAAGTCAAGAGAGCACTTGAAGACATGTTGCTAAGCTCTGATATGTAAAAGAATAGCTATGTTTGTTCATTTGTTTTGATAAAAAGCCAGATGACTTGTTTTTTTTTTATTTGTCATTTTATTTTTTTTCAAAGTAAACAGTTTGTAGACTGATTCAAATTAATCTTTGATGTTGCTTTTTATGCCACCTGTGATAAATCAGCCTTAAATCTAACAAAGTGCAGAAGATCATTGTCAGATCATTGACTTTGTAAAAAGCTTTTGACGATACACAAAATTACACAATTAAGTTTTAATCCAAAAGTCAAGAATAGATCTAAGTTTTGCATACAAGTTTTGAGTATATTTTTGTTTTGTCCTCCCTTAATTACAATATTTTAGATCACGATTTATTATGGCACAGATGGGAACTTTAAAGTCTCACTAATGAGTCAATTATTACAACATTTGGAAGCATGTCCTGTTCTATAAATCATCTGTGCACTTTATGAAATTCTGTATGAAAAAGGGTTAGTTTTTTCTGAAAACAGTAATTTGAAACATTTGGTGGGGGTTGCTAAAAGCTTGGATCTCTTGTTGGTCTTTGTCAAAGATGTTTGTACCAAAAATGGGTGATATAGAATGTTTGAAGCAACATCTACTGTACTGGCTGCCAATAGGTTTTGATAAATGCAAAAGATAATGCACAGCACTTTGCTCTTTCAGATGTTTCACTTTGATCAACTATAATCTTTGCTATTGAACTATTTCAGATAAAAGCAACCTTACCTGGGGGTTGCCACTTGTAAAAATAAAAAAAAAAAAAAGTCTGTAAATAAAAGTATAGGTGGAGCCTAACTTTTCCATTTGCCTCTACCCCAATTTATACCAAATCAAATTTATTTGCCAACTGTCTGTGATATGCTTATAATTTAGTTATTTTCCTGATTCAATTATAGATTCATGTGTCTTTGATCGGGGATTGCTCTAAAAGAGACTGTTGACCTATTTATCGATTAAAAGTCAATTGAAGGTTTTTAATCAATTGTGAAATATCCAAAAATGTTTTTTTGACTAAATAATTCCTTCATTCTTAGCCTATTCTTTTGAAACAGTTTAATCTTGAGATACAGTAATGTCTAGACCTTCCTTAAACAATGTTAGAATGATATACTGTATATATATATATCAATAAATATATATGTCAATAAATATTCTTATATTATGGTTTAAAACAGAGGTATGATGCTCCTTTTCCTCACTGTAACTGATCCCATTTCATTTGCAGGTCCGTGGGGGAGATGCATGGGCAGTGACTGTGGTCCAGGAGGAAGCCAAAGCCGCGCTGTCTGGTGCGCCCACGTGGACGGCTGGACGACTCTTCACACCAACTGTGACCAGGGTCAGCGTCCCTCCAACCAGAGGAACTGTTTCCGTGTGTGTGACTGGCACAAGGACCTGTATGACTGGAAACTGGGTGCCTGGAATGAGTGCATGCCAGTTTCAGCGAGGACCTTTGGGGCTCCACGGCAGTTCACATGCAGTGGAGGAGAAGAGGGCATTCAGACCCGGGAGGTGGGCTGCATGCTCAAGTCAGATGGGTCTCCAGCAGAGGATGCCATCTGTGAATACTTTGAGCCCAAGCCACGCCTGGAGCAGGCTTGTTTGATCCCTTGCCCCCAGGATTGTGTTGTATCAGAGTATTCTCCATGGACCTCGTGCTCCAAAACATGTGGAACAGGCCTTAGGAACAGAATACGCAGCGTTCTGGTTCCTCCACTTTTTGGAGGAGCCGGTTGTCCTAATCTCACTGAATTTGAGTCTTGTAAACCAGGACCTTGCTTGGGTCCTGAGGGAGTGTACAGCCTTATGGTTGGACCATGGAGCGCTTGCACCTTACCACAAACTCGAACTACACGGCAAGCCAAGCGAAGGAAAGGGAAAGGCCAAGGACTGAGAGAGCAAGGAGGGGTAAAAGATCCTGAAACCAGAGAGCTGATTAAAAAGAAACGGACCAGGAACCGCCTTAACCGGCAAGAGAGTCCATTCTGGGACATTCAGGTTGGATACCAGACCCGGGAAGTGAACTGCATACACAGGAACGGGAGCAGAGTGGGACGCAAGTAGGTGACAGACTTTTTTCTTATTCATTGTGTGAAGCTGTTATTGGATTTTATTATTTTTTTTAATCTCTGCAGTTTTAGAGCAAATGTTTTATGATGCACAATAAATCTAGACATGAAGTAGATCCTAATTTTCAGTACTTTATACCTTCATCTGGATTCTAATCTTCTTTCCTGCCTGTTGGTCATTTACCTCTTTAATACAGCTGTTACTCATGACAGCCAAACATTTATCCTACAGAATTTGGTTGCTTCCTGTCAGGAGGTGACACATTCAGGGAGATGTTTGTCGGCTGGGTCCTTGTCAGCGCCACGCTGCCAAAGCAATGAGGAACAACTGTCGTTAAAGTGTATTTGATGTAGAGTTCTGCAGAGGGAAGTGGCACAAAAAGGCTCCCTCTGTGACACAAGATCAATCTTAGCCATGACTTTGTTGCTTTTCGCAAAAAATAGTTTTCCTTTTTTTTTTTTTTTCTCCTTGCATTTTGAATTGCTATTTCATTAAGAAATCAAGCATTACTCAATATGACAGAACTTATTGCCAGGTCATAAAAGTTTAAAATGGAATCATAAATCTAAAATAAAACTCAACGTACGTTTTTTTTAAGGCTTGTAAAAGCCTTTGTACTTGCAGGATACTATTTTAAAACCTCTCAATTTTAGCACTTAACAAAACAAGTTAATTTTCATGATCAGAATTGAGAAATGGGTACCAAAGCATAAAAGAAAAAAGACAACAGAAAATACAAGGCAGCAGAAAGCTAGCTGAAAGTTTCTGAAGAGTGATGATGTTCCCTGCTGGTTTTCTAATAAGGGATTTCTGTGCTTTTTAATAGAGTTACTCGGCTTAAACTCCAAAAGTCTGTCTACATTTTTAATCCCTTATTTTCCCCTTAAGTCCGTCCAGAACATTTCTCCCATTGATATGTTTGGAATTTTAAATTAAAATCAAGCTGCATCTGGAGCTTAGAGGTCTCTCCTTCACCTTTCTGACATGCTAAGTGAAAACAAAGATCGAATTCCCCAGCCTATTATCTTTGGACAAATATAAGCAAAGAGATCTTTATTTTAAGCAAGAAAATGAATTATTATTTTATTAATTTATATATTTTTCCATAGGCGATCATTGGAGAAAGCCAGAGCACTCCGTCCATTGTCTTTTTGTAAATGTGTAGCTACACATCCATTTAACTTTACTATTTGAAGTGTCTTTATTTTTTGTAAAGCGTTTTTTTTTTTTTTTGGCCAATATGTCCTGATGTTAGATTGTCATCTAAGTACATGTCTGTTTAAAAGCGTTTTGCTGTTAAAATGTGTAGTTTGAAAAAAAAACTTTTTTGCTTCTTAAAACATTTCTGAAGGCTTACTTATATTTCTGCCTTTTAATTGTTAGTTTGTCTTCCTCTAGAACATGTTGGTATTTGACGATTTAAGGAAAGGTCAGACTAAAATGATTGGAGGTAGGACAAAAACTGATTGATGCAACACATTAAGAGCAGTGAGACAAGTCAGTAATTTTACCCAAGAAAAGGAAGTAAAAAAATTGTAGCTTTTCAAAATACTTAAAGTAGTGAACTATTATTCAAGAAACATGCTTTAAATCTGAGTTGCTTCATGTCGGATCTAACCTGTTTGACCTGTCATTATTCTTGCTGAGAGCTACAAAGGCACATTGTCAGACTGAAAATAAGAAAGATTAATGGCTGTCAGTTTCCATTCACTTGCTGCACACATTTTCTATCTGACAATGTATCTGAGAGCACAATGTCTGACAGGAAGGTCTGTCATATGAACTTTCCAGTAGTCTGAAATCAACATTTCTGAAGAAATCCTGTATTTGTATGTTTTTATCAAACCCCTCAGAGACAGTATGGCAGACAGGGATAATACAAAGAACTTGCTCTGACATGACGTGAAGACAGGATATTTAACTTTTTATACGTCTTTGGAAAATGAACCTCCTGGAAGTCTAGATTTGAAGGAAACTTCAAAATTCCCATTTGTTTATATCCGATAATCCACATGGAGTCTATTCCTTTATTTTCTGTATCAGCATTTTTGTTTAACTGTTGCTAAATTGGCCTGATATAAGCAGTAGATAGAAGTATCCTTACAACTATGTGAGCTCGTAAGGTTTGTCACATACTAACCATTGTCTGGGTTAGGAATCCATAAAGTTCAGATTGTGCAAAAGAAAGTAAATCGGTCTAGGTCGTCTTAAACTGCTCGAAAAATAACATTGGTAGAATTCTTTTTTATGATATAACACCAAACTATAAAGGGTTTTATTGGTATCTTATGGCTTTGATAGAAACAATCAAGATTATACATGGAGCTAGAAGGAAAAGGATGAATGGTATTAACATTGTGTATGACTAGAAATATGCAAGGCAGGAGATGTTTATTTGTATTGCACAATTTAGTACATGGACAATCCAAAGAACTTTACACGAATCGAACAATAAAATAAAATTAAAATAAAAGCAGAGTAAAAGCAAATTAAGATCAAAACCTGATAAAAGCAGGTAGTAAAACAAAGAAAACAGTTGGACCACAACCTTAAACTAATAATACATCAGTTACTGTAACAGTTTAACTTCAACAGTTGAAGGCAGACCAAACAAATTGTTTTTTAACTTTGACTTAAAGATCTCAGGCTTTCTGCACTTATGCAATGTATACTGTGCTTTGATCTCATTCTACTTATTGACATTCAGTGCAGTTATATTAAGATGTCTTAAGAAGTCCTATATTTAAATAATGTTGTGTGTGTTATAATGTCAGCATGCATGTGGTTGTCATGGAAGCAATGTACTGTAGGCAATATGGTAAACTTCAAAGGTTGAGTAGCTGGATGGAGCAAATAACTTCCTGGTATGAAAGCTATTTGGAGATAAAAAATGGCCTCCCAAAAAAAGAAACAAAATCAGACCTAAATCTATGCTAAAGATAGGTTAATGTCAGTGATCATAGTAAACATATCTTTCTGTTTAAAGAAAAAGCTTTTTTTTTTTTTTTAAAGCAAATTTCAGTTTAATTGTTAACAATTCTCCCTCCATGTAAGCTTAAATCAGAGGCAACAGGGCTTTGGCTCCATTTTTCTGAAAGTTTTTGGTACCATAGTAAACTGTATTTGCAGCACTGGTGTTTCTGAGCATCGGGAAGCCCAACCTCCAAAGAAAGATTCAAATTAATGATCAACCCATCGTTCTCCTGGCTTTATGGAGTCTGTTGTTATGTAAGGGTTTTTTGTTTAGCCATTTAAATCATGATGATCTGCTTGTGTATCAGAGACAAACGGACTTTAGTTCAGTTTTTCTGAAAAAGGTACAAAAGTATAACCAGTTGATAAACACTTCTGTTCTTTTCTGTTCTTCTGTTCTTTTCAGAAAAACTGAGCCAAAATCTCAGATTTAAGCCTGTTTGTTACCTGTCATGTTGTGGTAAGAAGAGAAATATTCAAATGGCATAATTGCAAAAACAAATGTGCCTGAACATAACCGGATCAGTTCTGAGTAATGCTGGTTACACTACAAGGATTTGCCATGATTTTAGGGAGATGGGCCGGTTCTCTGTTTATTCTGGTTAGAACAGTAAACATGAAACAACCACATCCTGGACTGCACGCTCCAAGACCTGCACAGAGAAAGGGTATAAAACCAAACTAAAGTAAGCCACTGTTGCTTTATGTTCAGAAATTCACTTAAATTCATATTACAGATGGAGTATAGATATGTATTACAATTGCAGTGGTAAAATAGAACACACCAAGCAAATCTGATTAATTTCAATGTCATTCGATTAGAGTCGGTTACCTTTTGCATTTGCACCAATTAGGTACCTATGTGCGGTACGTGGGAATAGGCTTTTTGACTCAATGGTTCCTATTTTAATGTGTGTCTGTGCGATTATAAATGTAAATTTGCTTAATAACAGCTCAGTTTTTACAGTTTAACATTTAAACAAATATTTATAAAACCCAAAGTATTAAGACCACAATCGTTTTTTTTTTTTCTTTTTAAATGTGTTCAATATGATGATGTTTGTGCATAATAATGCACAAATAAAACCCAGCTCCACCTATTCCTATCTTTATTCTTTCCTCTTCAGAAAAATGGTGTGATGGGGGTCCATGGTGGTCGAATAAATGTAAAACACATGAGCAAAAGAAGCTTAAGTAAAAAAGATAAATGTAAAAAATTTTATTGCAAATGAATGTGCAGCTTACTTCTTTGCTGCAAAGTGCATTTGTTTTGTTTTTTTATCTTTTTTCCTATTAAAACAAAAATCTGTTTGTTTGTTGTTGGGTAAGACCAAAGTTCACTCCACACTGACTGTAACCCCCTCTGTGGAGAAATCATACACTGAAGGATTGGAAGCTGACATCATCTCAAACACTTGGTCTACTCAGTAGTTCCAACAAAGTTTGGTCACGACTTTAACAGTACTGAGTTATGTAATCATCCCTAATATGGATCAAGATTACAAATCGGGAGAGGCGAGGAGTCACAATTTACAAAAAAATACAGCCAAAGAGCAAATAAAGATGACTTTCCTGATCTAAAAGTCTCTCATTTACAAAAATCCTAATGGCTCTTCCATTCCAATCCCCAATGCTTCCAATGTCCTGCCCCTTTTAGACGTGTCTCTGCTTCCATACACCTCATTCAAACGGCTGAATTGCCTCCCCTGTATCCTTTCAGGAGTCCAACTGGTAGTTTGACCTGGGTTTGTTAGAGCAGAGACACATCTAAAAGGTGCTGGACACTGGACCTTGAGTTCTTTAGTTGAAGACCATTGGTGTACACACCTGTCTTTGTAACAGAATATATTTTTCTGTTATTATGACAGAATATGAATGCAAACCGGTTACATGAACTGGGTTGTTAAAAATGAATACAGAAGCCAATGTTTCACACTCTTAAAACTGTCGAGCTGATGCATCTGCACTAATTACAATGCAATGACCACATTAGGGTTTAGCATGATATACAGTCGTTATTATTTTGAGAGCAGGCAGTTATGTCTTGAAGAGAATGCAAGATCGCAGTTCAAACCTCAGACTGTCACTCTGGATCCCTTACAAACACCTTTGTCATGCCAGTACTTCCCAGATCCTACATGCTGCTCATTGCTCCATAAGAGATAGGTTCAAGGATCTTTTTGCAACACCTATAAAGACTTTTATTAAATGCTATAAACAAAGTGCACACTTTATTTATGTTATTATTTTTTTTCATTGTGTGACAGAAAAAAACACAACATTTAGAACTAGAGTGTTGCATCAGAATATCTTAAAGGTATAGGGGAGGAGTTTCCCAAACTTTAAAAAAGATCTGCCCTCTGCTATTTAAAAAGAAATGCACATGCACAACCCTGTACCTACTGCCGAGAGGGAACGCCTATTAAACGTGTGTAAGAGCATGCACAAACCCATTTCTCCTTGTGCACGCTCTGTTTACAAGTTGCTGTTAGCATTGCTCATTCAAGCTTACTTTCCAAAAAAAGATATGGACAAGCTTCAATGATTGGCTTAAACCGTAGCTCACCACACATACGTATACACCCAAATACGAATGTGCAGGAAAAGACAAGGAACAAGCACATAGGACAGTCTTACATAAACTTATCACCAGAATGATTGATTGCAGAATGAATGGTTGAATAATTAAAACTATGCTTTATAACTCATTAAAGGTTATATAAAAAATACACTTAATCTGACTTAAAAAAGTGCTTTATTAATCTGTTATGTTTTTATTTGGAGAATATTTGATATGGGACTATTTCCTAAGAAAAAAGTGACTGATCTTCAATTATATGTATAGCTGCTGAAACTAACACACGTAACAGCTTTTATTCAACTTAAGCTAATGAAAGATCAAGTTGCTATAAGTTATTCTTTTAATGAAGGTGATTAATCTTGGGAATAATGAGCATTAAGCACTATAGCACAACTTTAGGGCAGCTCTGAATTCTTTTAATGCAATGTTCTATTTTAGTTGTTGCAGCATCTTTATTTAGACGCTAGTCATCTATTAAAGGTTATAACTTCTTCCTACAGGTTTCGATTTTGAAAGGTTTATCCAGGGCTTCCTGCTAGAAACAGCCTAAAGCCTAAAGTCACGCATTTTTTATGGTAAAGCTTTAATTCTTAAATATCTAGTCACCGATGCTTTGTTAGGGTTGGGCTTTTACCACTGGCTGGGATCAATAATTTTAAAGAAACCATGAATACCAACTTGCATACTCTTAGGAGCATTAATATTAATCCTTGACTTGTTTATTTCTTGTTCTAAAATATTCATAGTTGTTTTGCGGCTCATGGAAACTAGAGCAAACTTCCCAGAGAAGCAAAGATCCAGTCGTGTCCTAGCCAGACGTCCCCCAAACATCTTGCTGGCTTAATTTCTAATTTTGTTTGATGAACATCTGTCGCTGGGACACTTTCTTCTCTATGGTGCCTGACTTGTTCCACATAGGAAGCTTTCTTAAAACAAAGTTTTTAGCTTTCTCTGCTGGTTCATCAGTTTAATTTGCTGCTGGGTGGGGGAGGATTTTATAGGAAACAGTTGACTGTAGTACCATACAATTCGATTTGTTTCTTTTTGGGCTTTCAAGTTTGAAAACAAATATTTTCTTTAATCTTTTGACTCATGCAGAATTGTGTTTTTCACACTCTTTCAGCAGCACCACACAAGAGATAAAGTATGAAATCTGTGACCTGCTTTGTATTGTTAGATATGCAGCAATCTTAAAACCTAAAGGCTTAAAAAGAAAATTTCCTCTAAACTAGGTTACATGTTAACTAGAAAAGGATGTTGTCGTTATTCTGTTTGAATGACTTGGATAAAAAAATGATGTCTTCTATCTACAGCTTTGAGGTCTACATCAAAATGCCTATACATCCACAAAACAAGCGTCTCAAAGGATTCAAAGATGGGAGAGAAAATGGGTCACTGGCTGCATTAGGTGCTTTTTGAAAGAGGTTCCATCTGAAATCATAAACTGAGCCATCGCCCCTCGGTGCGCCACTTTGACTGTTGTTTAAATTTCTCATTGTTTTCCTCCAAAGCAGAAATGAGCCAGCACACCATGTGCACTTGGCAGAAAAACAAACTTGGGATTATTCACAGTGTCGCTTTGGTAGTACTTCAAACCCTGCAGTGGTGTTATAATCTGGAAAGACACAGGAGCCATAAGATAAAGAAAAAATACTCCTCATATGTTTCCTGATTTATACAAAAAGTCTGAGATGCTGGAGGTGAAGTGCGGTGGTAGCGTCTAAATGAGAGGCTTCTAAATGAAGCAGAGCTGTAATTAGCACTAATAGCTCGTCAGCTGCATTGCCTCGAGGGAGAGGGCTTCTAGAACATGTCGCAGAAAACAGCCGGCTTTGGTTTGAACAAATTTCTAATGATTGGAAAGGGACCGAAGGAGGACGGGTTACTCATTACCACTAAATGTTGTTAGATGATCAAAAGATGTGGGGGGACAATGGATCACAGCCTGTTGTAGTGGTGTTAACACTTGACTTATTGGTGCACAGACTCCTGTTTCATTCTTGATGGGAATCTCATTATGCACCCTGTATGTTAATAAGAACAGCTAATGACTCTGTCAAAGGCAGGATAAAAATGTTAATGTTATATTTATTATATAGTTTTATGGTGTTTACTTGTTTCATCCTTTGCTGCATGTTTACACCTGTCAGCCATCATATTTAGTCCTTTAAAAAAAATTTCTCCCTCCAAAAACAACGCAACAATGTTCATATATGTTCTGGAGTCCAAGCAACGTCTATTTCCCTAATTTTACTTGTATACATACAAACCCACATTGCTGTTCCTCAAAAACCTTTTGTTTGGCTACGAAACAGACAAAGATGCTGATTCTGATCTCATTGAAATCATGCTGTTTCCTGTTACAGAAGATTAGCATAAACAATGAAAAACAATTTGGCTTACAATAACAAATTACCTTCATTTTTAGAAAGGAATTTGACGTGCTGGTGCTCTCAACACAATGCAGAAGACAGAATCTATCCTAAGTTGATTTTATAGGACGGAAAATTTTAATTAACTAATTAATGGTTTTTTATTTATATAAAATTGTACCTACCCTGCTAATGCAGATATGTACATTTTTCTAGAAGTCAAAACATTTATCGGTCAATGATTTTCACACCGTGATATAATGGTCTATAGTTTTAAGTTGTAAAGCATGGTGAGTAACACCACTAGCTTTCATTCTCTACAGGCCTTATGTCTGACTGTCCCAGTTGTTGTGTCCTTGGGCAAGACACTTCAACCACTTTGTCTGCTGTTGATGCTCAGATGGCCCAATGGCATCGGCTATGTGCCAGTCTGGCTTCTGTCAGTCTGCTCCAGGGCAGCTGTGGCTACTATGTAGCTTACCACCATCTGTGTATGAATGGGTGAAATGTGAAAATAACTGAATGTAATGTGAAGAATTTTGGAGTTATCTCACTTAATAAATCTCTTGTTAAATACAGAACAGTTATTAAAGATATATTTTTATAATGGGTTGCTATTTGGTCCACTAATTTCAATGATCTGTAGCCAAAAATAAACTGTTAGAATTGTATTTTGATTGTGCCGTACGTGATTGACAGCCTTACTGAATCTGAACTTGGGGTCCTCGGGAATCTCTGACTTTCTAATTTTAAATTCAGATTTTTGGGGATATCCAATCTTCCTATGTTAAGGAATTTCTAAGTCTGATGAAACTCTAGATGTACCATAATACACTCCTTTGTGCCCACTAAACATTTTTTATTCTGCCTAGAATACCTTGAATTTCCTCAGATTTTCATAACACCACACTTAACCCTGCTTCTGTCTTTTTAATTTTGACTCCCTCTCAGTTTGTGCATACCTCGGGAACTACCGCTCACCATCCAGTCCTGCGTTCTTCCTAAAGATTGCCAGGCAACCGAATGGACCAACTGGAGCTCCTGCTCCAAGACCTGTGTGGATCCTGAGACTCCAAGAGGAAATCGGACTCGAAGGCGACAAGTGCTTCAGTTCCCCGTTGGTGAGGGCATTGAGTGTCCATTACTGGAGGAGACAGAGCCTTGTGAACCCCAAGGTGGAAGCATCCCTCCCTGTGCCAGGTAATTTCTCTTAGACTATGTGTAGATGTTTGTTTCTTGGTCATCACTGCAGCATGTTGAGCTGACAAGATTTTTCCTACATATTTGTATACACATAAAGTGACTAACCATGTCTTTATCTGGCATTAGATTAGATTTTATGTTTCCTCTTTTAATCATTAAAATTGTTTATATTTTCTCAGTGTAAAGATATTGAACAAAAGTTTATTTTTGAAATGTTCCTATGTATCTACAAATACATAAGTTTACATGCTTTTCTTAGTATTTAAGGGTAAGAGACTTGCCGTTGTGGCTCGACCCCCTTATACCACCCTTATACAGAAGTTCTGAACAACAAAATCATCAATGAAATGAAAATCAGAGGGTTTGAGATGGCCTTGAAATTGTTATCATAACCCATTTTGTAACTGATTTTGCTAAATACTTAGTTGGGCATTTTTGTGAAATGGTGCCCTAGCTTTAACTTTCTGTCTGATTTCTTAAGATTTTGCTTCAGTATTTTGCTCACTGTTCTTTTCCCATATCCCATCTATTTTGTGAAAAGCAACAGTCCATACTGCAGCCAAGACACCACGTTTAATGCTGCCAGCTTTTATCTTACTGTTGGGATTGTGTTATCAGGCTTACAATCTTCTTTTTCTATTTCCAAAATGTAACAAAGGTCATAGTGGACAGACACATTTTCGATTCGATCCATAGAACATGTCTAAAAATCAACAGCTTTATCCCTGAGTACATTTGGAAACTTTGTACTTGTGTTGTTTTTTTCCCCCTCATTGGT
>NW_015151056.1:403909-446178 GCF_000732505.1 Cyprinodon variegatus
AGTCCATACTTTCCTGCGTTCTTCTCAGGAACATACTTAACAAGAACATGTCTATACTCATGTTCATGTGAATCGGGAAACGGCCGATGTTTGGTCACATTATCTTGAGTGCATAATTCATAGCTACAACTTACTATGTTGAAGCTTAGCCGCCCACAGCTGCATAGCAAAGGCTCCCTATCTTTTCTGTATGTCATTATTTTTGTACTGCTGCTCCTTCCCTTCGGCTTATCGCCTGCACCTGGAATGTCAGTCAGTGGCGAACACTATAACTACTGTATGACCTTCAGCATATATTGGAATAGAGTGTTCAAATGTCATATCATTATTAGATAACATTATAGTGATACTGAAACAACCTTCCAACCAAATAATGACTAAAATAAATCGTCACTGCCATAGAAACATCTTTGTGTTTTGTTATTTTTGTTTTATGTAATTTTGTAAAATGTATTTACATTCTTTTGCATCAGCAAGATTTACAATGTGAACTTTTGACAGTTACTCTCACAACAGGCTGTCTGACTCTTGTACTTCTTTCTCTGCTGTTTTAATGTCAACATTGTAGTTACACATGGAGAACAACTGAGTGGAGTGACTGTCGGGTTGACTTACTGCTAAGCCAACAGGACCGACGGCGCAGCAACCTGACGGGGCTTTGTGGAGGAGGCCTGCAAACAAGGGAAGTTTATTGTGTCCAGGCTAATGCAGAGCTTCTAAAATACCTCAGCAACCTGAAAGAAAAAGACAAAGGTAAATGTGAGACCATTTCCAACTCTTCTATTGTATTTAAGTTTGGGAAAGGTTTATTTTTCAAAATCTTGGGACAAACATAAATAAGATTTTTTTGTTGTTGTTTTATTTTTTTGTCTTGAAGGACAACTTACCACAGTTTATTTTTTCCCCCTGCTAATAAACCATATACTTGGATGTGGCTCCTTTGATTTAAACTGGTGTACTGTTTCTGCTTTTGTGTTGGCCTTCTTTTTATTGCAGGACTGTCTCTGTCCTGTGGAATGCAAAATGCAGCTCTGTATCATACATCCTTCCATAGAGAGTTGAGGGGAGTCTAAATGTCGTTTTTAAAGTTTACTAGAATCTACATATTCAATTCTAATGCCAGCTTACTAATCAGAAAATGTCCCCATTTTATGGTCGTATTCCTGATGAGTCAGCAGCTCAAACCAATTAGGCTCAGAGCTACTTGCATGCTCCAAATGGCATTCTTCTCTTTCTACCCATTTCTTGTCCCTCAGGTAAAGACATTGGATAGAAATCGTTTCTCTCTAATGACTGCTCTGTTGTTCTGTCTTGTCATTATATATTGTCAGTTGACATACGCCTGGCAAAAATTAACAGCTTTCTGATGAGCAAATGCTTTCTGACTAGCATACACTTTATCAGCATCGGCAATATAAGAATACAAATGCCTTCGTAAATGTGTGTTTACCTTTGGAATGATGGCAACTTTTGATAGGCGTCATCTATCAAACAGGCTGCTTTTTAGATATTTATGGTGAGACGTCCTGTCTTAGCATACCTGCATAAATAAAGCTAAAATTTAAAGAAATAAGTTTTTTATGAATAAAAAGTATAATAATTATATCAAAATTGTATTCTATAATGAATTTGTTACAAAATAAACTGATATGAACTCTAACTCTAATAAAATGGACAAACAAAATACAAGTTTTGTTGAAAAGATCAACTTTCTTTTCCTTGTAAGCTGAATATTTAATAAAAACATAACATGATAAATGTTGACAATCCAGAGCTTCGCATGAAACCCTGAGGGCCCATATTGTGATATTGTGTCTTAGTTACTCCTCTGTGTGGACACAGTGAAGAAAATAAAAATGTTGTTTGAACAGCTTCAGGCATAAAGCCTAAAGGCATCATTTTGGCTGCAATTATGGGTGCAAGCAAGCCACCGGCAATCTTAACAGCAGCCTAATAAATCTGACAACCTGGTAATTAGTTAAATGCACCAACTGAACCCCTGTGAGGACTGTAAATATTTGGCTACAGCATTCACTGTCCATTTATGAGGTCCAGATTACAGCCTCATTCAACACTGGATGGTCTTTGGTGGATAAAAAATGTTTGGTTTATGGCAAACCTCTGACTTTAGTAGTGAAGTAGTATCTGTCAGATAGGTTACAAATGACATATTCTTGTCATTTGTAGCCTATCTTGTCTAAATGTATCTTCCCAATAATCAATATGGCCATAAATTCAGGGAGCAGTTTGATGTTTGTTTCTTCAAAACAGAAACACTAACCTGAGTCTACAATAGTTTGAAGTCTGAATGGAAAACTGTTTAGGGCCCCAGTTATAACAGTACTGCTCCACATACTGTACCACCTCTGATGTCCCCTGCTGCTCTTACCTGACATGTCAGGTCAGTGCAAACTGATTCAGCTACACACCATCATGCTCTGCTTCTGCATCAAACTACGTACATATGAATCAAATTAAACCTTCTGAGAATGTAATCTGTATTTTATCAATAATTTCTCATTCACTCTAGTTTTTTGTATTTAAAAGGGAAATAGTGTTGGCAAATTCAAATTTAGCAAGAAAATAAATCGGTGTACGTCAGTTTGATTTTTGTCCTCTTCCAGTTATTTTTTTCTGTTCAAAAAAGTCCCCTCTCTGGGACTTAAAATACTTCTTGCTTCCTGCTTTAATTCCAAATATTGCTTCTTTTTATCTATGTTTGTTGGGCTTGTAGGTTTTTTTTTAGCAGTCTAGTGTGCAGACTTTCTTGACATCAAAACAGGGCTGTTAGATTTTGATACTCTTCACTGGATGATTGTTTGTCTGGCAGAAGGTTGTGGAATTAATCCTCGGCTCTCTAGGTCTGGATGCCGAACTCCATTGGATAAAAGATGTGAGGCCTTAACTGCCTCACAAGGAAAGAAGGCTGTGGCCAGTAGGATTCGTGTGTGTAAATCTGTTCAGTACTATTTAAACAATATATTTTTTCAGAAAGACCAAAAGAAAAAAACCATAAATGTATTCCATTTATCTTTTTTTTTTCTTTATGCGTTTCTGTCAGCTTATGTGGCGTCTGAATTATCAGCTGCTTTTGGTGTTTCAGCTTCTTTCTGAATGAAATATCTTATCTTTAATACTGGCTGCATTGCTGCACTTTAAATATTAAGGACACATTCTTATCCCATTTCACATTTTTTTGCAGAGGACTTTACTTCTTGTTTCATTAAAATTCAGGTTGTGTCAGTCTATACCAGCTGTGAATAAATGGCCTCAGATCTTTATTATTACCCTTAAACCACTGATGGCAAAAAGCTGTAAATTTTGGGTCCTGCCAGCAGCAGCAGTCCTTTTCAAAGCATGTTATAGAATATATAGCTCACCTATTTTAACATCTTATGCCCTCCAGTGTTCACAATCAATTACATTTTGAATAGGTACCCTAAGGTACCAGCAAAAATCTGAACGAAAAAATAAGTGAGTCATTTGTAACTCTAACCTGATGTTTTATAATACTGCATTTTGGATCATATTCATTTTTGCACTGTACTGAAGGTATTCATATTAATGCCTTTTGCACCATTATTTATACTGGTTTCTTTTTTTCCCTTACATTGTTTACATCTATCACTGCTGCACTTCATATTGGTAATGTTTATCTACTCCAGCTACAATATCATTACGCTGTTGTAAGCTCTGTACACTGCATACAAAATGTCAGTAAAGATTGTCTAAGATAATAAGCAAAAAATCCTATCATTAAAAAACTTTAGTTTTAGTAGACTTTGTTGGAACTGTTTGACATCCGAACAAATGTGCATCCTTTAAAAAACAAAACAAAATCTATACACTTGAAAATATTTATTTTCATAAACTAAATTTAAAACAAAGTTAATTTTAAAATATACCCACTAAAAACATAGTTTAAAATAAATAATGACAATAAAAAATATTGAAATGATGGGAAACTGAACTGATATTTCAAATCTGGATTCAAACAAATTAGAACTTATCTTTTTAATTTTCTAAAATATGTCTATAGCCAAACATGTTTGCAGTAGCAAAAATCTTGCATTTTGGTCTTTATCATTAGTTTTACAATAATATTCAACATTATTTTAGTCTATGTGGTACAGTATACTGAACCACAATAAAGCAGTTTTGTTTTTGTTTTTTTTGTTACCAAACACAGATAGCCAGTGTTTGCAGTGTTACATTTTTTTTACTTTAACATCTTTGACAATTTGTTCTCTAATGTTAAGAATATTAATTACTTTTTAAACATAACAACCATTATGTTAAATGCACACCAGCTTAAATCTCTTTTATCTTGTCATACTATATCGCATCATATAAGAAATATACATCATTTTAATTTATAAGTGTTTCTAAAACAAATGAGAGACTTTCACTAAAAAGGACGGACAGCAACTGGTTGTATCTTAAAAGCCCTTTATATGGAAGCCTATGTTATCAATAATTATTGTAATATCATTAAAGACTTCTTCCTGAATTTTAATATCCGATGGCAGCTTTTAACTTGCCACCTGAGTAGGTGAAGATCGGTTTACATGCTGACATCCTGTTTGGAAGCTGAGTCATTTGCCACGAGGATTTAGCTGGATTTGTATATCCGGCTGCAGCATGTCCATTTTAGTCACTAGTGAAAAAGGTCTTAATTTCTGACATTTGTCAAGCCAATTTAAAGACAAAGCTGCCCTCTTGACAGCATTTGAGAACATAACCTGAGGTTTAGCCAATGTGGCTGATCACTCTGAACACAAAAGGCAGCGATAGTCCACAGAGAGGTGAGACGTCCAGTTGCAACGTGCATGCAACGATGAGAAATTCTTAAAAAACAAACATTTTTAATTGACTGTATATAAAGATGTTAGAGTAACTTTTTCTTCAAGTTAAAGTATTACTTAGCAGCTTTTATCATATAATGAATGTAGGTTAGAATCTCAGTTGGTATCTGTAGAGACAATTGTACTATGCTCAGGGCAGCTGTTAAACAGAAATCTCATCCTTTAGTATTTTAATCCATTCCTGCTCATGAGGATAAAGGTGTTTTATCACTCTTTAGCATCATTTTATTTGGCCTGGAATTTTGATTTTACTGTAAAAGTACGATGTTATAACTGTTTCTGTTCAGTGTTTAGAGGGTATCAAACACCATTGTCAGAATTTATAATCCTTTCTCTAGTCCCTAATTACCTCTATCCTGAAATGATACCAGGCTGACACTGGTATACCGACATCACAAGTCAGGAAGTAGAAAAAACAGCTATTTATTTATTTATTTTTTATTATTATTAAGGACCCCATGCCCTTATCTTTGATCCTGAAACCTTTTCATTGGCTCCCATTGCATTAAGGGAAGGCGAGGTTCCTTGATCAGTGCATTTCTCAGTAATCCTAATGACTTCTGCTCTACATAAAACTGTGGTTATCCGCCTACACAAACGCTCCGCCACTTTGTCCGATCTGCAAGTGGTGATGTAAGGCAGTCTTGACATTCTGCGTGTTGTTAAGATGAAGTGCCTCTCTCAGAATCTAATCTGCACAGTGACAACAGTTCTTTTTTAGCTTTATGACATTGAGGGTTTTGCTGGAGAGCTCTCTGACTTTGTTCAGCCCTCTGACAGAAAATCCTAATCACCAGAGGAAGTGTAAGACTGGTAGACTGGCAAACAGGTTTGTAAACGATATTTGAGGGTAATTATGTTATTGTATATGTTGAAAGAGTTTTAGATCTTTGGTCTCATCTTATAAAAAATGGGAACAAAACCAGAGGTGATGCATTTATATTTTTATTGAGTGTAGAAGCTTTTAAGAAGCTCAACAAGCTGATAAAGAAGTATGGTTCTGTGCCTTGAAGTTCTCCAAAACATCTGAACATGATGTAAGTAGAAATAATCTTTCATAAAGTTAAGAACCTTCTCAACAGCACTGAGTATCCTTTGTTTCAACCTAAAAACAAAGTTTATTTAGTCAGACTTCTCCAGATTCACTAACAGTCAGGTGGCTGTGAAAGATACTTCAGCATCTATAACAACTCGTTGCAGAAACCCATATATGTTACAACAACATTTACAGCATCATATTTCACTCTTTTTGCACCACTAATTGATTTACTGCATGATGTATAATAGTGCTAAATGGATGCTTCATCAGCTTATGAACCTCCTGACAGTACGATTTAATTTCAGTATGATTGTATATTGATTCATGTTTAGCATGATTTGTTTACAGAAACTGTTTCCTGATACTAAAATCTTTTGCAAAACTTATAAATTAAATGTTTCATAT
The DNA here is from genome assembly GCF_000732505.1 of Cyprinodon variegatus. NCBI lineage: Eukaryota > Metazoa > Chordata > Actinopteri > Cyprinodontiformes > Cyprinodontidae > Cyprinodon > Cyprinodon variegatus. The sequence goes on from NW_015151056.1 coordinate 410,219, forward strand.
ATTTTTTAAATGCAGATCAGAGAAACATTTTGTATATCTTACCTGTAAATATAATCAAGATTTATAGAACTTCATATTAAATTTTTAAGTTTTTGCATACCTTTTCTGAAAATACAGGGGTTGACGTTAGCAGATGGAATGTGAACGCAACCTCTATAGTAACGACCTTAACAATAGCAGCACATTTTATATTTTTATGTTTTTCTAAGAACCTAATATTTTGCAAAAAAAATAATGCATGAAAGATTGACCTGAGCAACGTCTTTCAAAAATGTATGCATGTCTTTCACTTGAAATATCATCAAAATGAATACAAATGTAGATCCTTTGTCTAATATGTTACATTTTCCAAATGAGGTTTAAAAGGAAATGTTGGAGCAGATCAATGATGGTGGAACTGTAATGTCCATTGCAGTATCCATAGCAACCTCCTTAATAATATTGTAAGGACATTGTTGTAATATTGCCTCACTTTTTTATGGAGACACGGAGCTCTTTGGCAAAACTTTGTAACACAAGATTGTCAATATTCCTGGAAGGAAGATTAGGTAAAATAAAGTATATTGCATGCTTCAGTATTGGAATATCTTCAAACTGCATATAACTGTAGTTGTTTTACATTTTGAGGTGCTTAACACAATAGGAAAATGCAGCCATGATGTCCCAGATGTGCTCATTTAGATTTGGGTGTTGGGAATGGGCAGGGCAGTCCATAGAGTCAATGCCTTCATCTTGCAGGAACTGCTGACACACCCCAGTCACATGAGATCTAGCATTGTCCTGCATTAGGAGGGACCCAGGGACAACCGCACCAGCATATGGTCTCAGCCATGCTGCCTTTGGTGAGCATATGGAGGGATGTGCGGTCCTCCAATGAAATGCCACCCCACGCAGTGACTGTTTCTTTCTTGCTCAAAGGTGGAGGTAATGGTCCTGCTGCTGGGTTGTTGCCCTCTTACAGTCTTCTCCACATCTCCAGGTGTGCTGGCCTGTCTGCTGTTAGCGCCTCCAGCCTCTGAACACTACACTGACAGACACCGCAAACCTTCTGTCATCCAGGATGCTCTGCACTACCTGAGCCACTTGTGTTCGTTGTATAGTCTGTTACATGTTGCCAAGAATGTTAAAATACCACCAATATTTAAAAGTGACCAAAACATCAGTCAGAAAGCATAGATGCTGAGAAGTGGTCTGTGGTCCCTACCTGCAGAACCACTCCGTTATTGTGTGTGTCCTGTTGAATGCCAATAATTTCCATATGTTGTCGATTCCATTTGCACAACTGCATGTGAAATTGATTGTCAATTGTGTTGCTTCCTACAGTTTGATTTCACAGAAGACTGATTTTGATTTGATTGAAGTTATATTGTCTTGTTTATATGCTCCCCTTATTTTGCTCAGCAGGGTATTTTTAGGAGACAGATGTGACAGTGCCACATTTTCTTTGTTGACCAACATGACTATCACACAATTCTTAGAGAGACTGAGTGGTCATGCTGTTTGGTTCAATTTATTGTAAACTTTCCTATTTTAACCTCTTCTGTCAAAAGAACTTGGTTTTAGAGGTTTATTAGTGCATTCAGACATAACTTTACAAATACAGGCAACAGATATACTGTTTTAGGTAGAAGAGCATTTACCTGGGATCTTCCTAAATTACCTGTCATGTATTAATTTCTTACCTGTGTAATGTTTTGGTATTTCAGAAACGGCATACCTGGGAGCTGCTTGAATGTTTCCTTTAGCATAAGGATATTTCCAATTAATATCCTTATTATGTGATGAAGTTTATCAGATTGAGGTTTTAGTCCATACTCTCAAATTGACCTCTTTCTCTATGCATTAGTATAATCTGACCTTGGATTAAAGATTGACAGATATCTTAAGAGGTTGTTCACAACATTTTACATAACAAGTCTACAAGACATACTACTTTTGGACAACCCCCAACCCATACCCTCCATAAAAGCATTCATTCATTCACACTTGTTAAAACAATGAAATTGTGAACGAACCCCTAAATGCTTTATACTTGTTAAGCTATCCTAGATTTATGGACAGCGCAAGTTATTCCTCTCAGCTCAATGCTCTTTCTTTAGCACTGATTCGAAATATATTCAATCCTTCAGACCAACCAATGCTAAAATTATTGCTTCTGTGAGGGGGTTCACAATTGCTGATAGTTTAGTGCATTTCATTTCACATGTGTCAATACACTTTTTTCTTGAATCCAGTGGAAGCAACTTCATTCAGAATATTGAAGGTCATGAAAATGCTCTCCTCAGTAGATAAAAAGCCCTTATTATGTATTGTAGTACTCCAAGCACAAATGTGCTGAATGAATTTTAAAGGGTAAATTTAGAATTTAGGATAAGCAAACAATGTCTTCACTGGGAATTCAGAGCTCTGATGCTACAACAGTTTTTGCTGAAAGTGTAGCAGAGTTTTTTTTATTAGGCTGTTTTGATTCTGTTCCAATAGTTAAGAGTCATCTAGGATGCTTTGATATGTCAGTTTAATTTGTAAAGAGCAGAAAGCTGGTAGTACATCTGCATTCTGTCAGCTTTGTTTTTCAGATGTCAAATTGATCTGCAGTTGTTCGGTTTTGTGTGTGAGTGGTTGTGATTGTCTTTCTGTGGGTGTACAAGGCCTAATTAATGAATAATAAGTCTGCTCAAATTAGATTTATTAGTTCAGGCTGACAATGTAATAATGGAATAATGTTTAACTCATGAGATGGTTAGTTCTTCTGACTCTTTTCCCTGAGCAGATATGCTTCATTGATCATAGAGCCAGTGCAAGTATTCCTGTTTTGGCAAAAATAAAAGAGCCAGCATTGACGTACAACAATGAAATACATATTGAATCACACTTAAAGTGGTGATGCAATGAGTCACTGCACCTTGAACATGTGACTCGTGAGTTTAGATGAACACATACAGGGAGAGAGTTCTTATCTACTTGGCACAGGATTTCTTCTCCATCAGGAGGTAATCTCCCAGCACACCACTGAGACAGAGAGCCAGACTTTGGCTTAGAGAAAGTTGCTGCTGCAGCTACCAGCTCTCTGCTTCTGCTCTTGCTCATACATAAATGACATGATGTAAAAGGGTGGGAGATACCCCCAGGCTAGGATTTTGAATCAGCTTACCACCTTCTGGATCTTAACCCTAATCTTTATGGAAACGTAGCTTCGATCTGACCTCAGATCAGTATCGGACATACTGTTTTTCATCTAGCATTTCCCAAGCTAAAGCTCAATGACCTTATGTGTGAAATTGATAGAGCATCTTGTTAAAAAAAAAAAAAAGCTTTCTTTTCTTTAGTCTGCTGGAAGATATTTTGTGTGTTTTTATAGTATATTGACTAAATACTTCCTTATCTAAATATTCTACTTTATCATGACGCATATTTATATTTTATTATTTTATTTATAGCTATAGGAGGAGCCTTTCAAACTCTTAACTGCACTATACTGTTAAAAAGCTTCTATACAGCAAGCTGTTAGTTTAAACAATAACAATTGTGAATATAAACCAACATAGCTGACTTTTTATTTTTATTTTACAACATGGTCTATGAAGGTAAATTGTTGTTGCTCTGTCTCTCCTTGGTTTTGTTTATTCTCCCAGTGTAAACACAACGGTATATTTTAATAAAAGTGACATTAAAAATGGTTCTCCAGCTTGATCAGGATTCCCCAAGTGTAAAAGAATGGAAGACAAAATATAAAACTTTTGTTTAAGCCTCAATGATCACTACCCTCTGCATTGTTTAAGGAATAGTCACATAAATGGTGTCACACTCTCTACATTATGACAATCACACATGTATTCCGAGATAGAGCTGGAAGTTTTATGAGTTTGACACTTCTGGGGTTAAAAGAGAGGAGGTACACATATTGGCAGTTAAGGACTTTGCCCTGCCAACTAATGTATCCCCTGCTTTCTTTGGGGAATTTATTATAGGAGATATTATATTTTCTACATAATAACACATGTTCTCTGAGTTATGGCTGTAAGTTCCATACTCAAATGATGTAATTTAACATCAAATGAGAAGGACAGTCACTTTAATAACTGCTCATGCACAAGACCATCGTACCTCCTCTCCTGCTCTCCAGGGGTAAGGAGTTTTGTGTGTGAGCCCCGTTGACCTCGTGCACAGCACAGCTCTGCTACTGGGCTGCTAACCTCACTCAAAGACCCAAACCTTGCTGACTAAGCATGGGGAGAGTATTATTGTAATGGAATGGACTACATACAATGGTGTTTGGTGAGCACATCACAAAAATTGTTCTGTGGGACAACCAACAAATACAATGAATCCACAAAATAAAATAAAGGGTTGAGAAATAAATATCGGAAAAATACAAATTCTCAATCACATTGCAAGTTTCTCTTGAATTTAAATTTTCTTTATTTTGAAGTTTTTCAAAGTTGCAATAATATTACATTTTGAATATAATAACAGCTGGTTACTTATGAAGTGATGTGAAAGGATTGTTAAAGTGTTTTCAAAAATAATACAAAGCCAAGAAAATTGTGTAAAAGAATTATATACAGTATAGCTGCTTTTTGAGAAAGTTTGTAGCAAGATTGTCTTGCAACAAGCTGGTCGTGGATTTCAATCACAGCCCAGGGTTTTTCTGCATGGACTGCACGTTCTCCCTGTGCACGTGTCTGTTCTTACCGGGTACTCTTTTTCCTTCCTTGGTCATAAAACATGACTGTTAGATTAACTGGCATGGCTGTTTCTCTGCCCTCTGACCTGTCCAGAGTGTTCCCTGCCTTTTGCTCATGGACTGCTTTAGATGGGCACCAACACCACTCTGACCCTGACATATGAAGCAGAAGAACACGAATGGATTTTTGAATTTTGATGCATTATATTAAAATATGAACCAAAACAAACAAGTCAATCTTTCATTTTACATACATATTTCCACTAAAGCTGCGGCTCATTTGAACACTATTATAAAACCAATATGCTATTCATTAGGAAGATTTACTGGCAACACAAAGCATTTATCTAAGTAAACAAGTGAAGGACAAATTCAAACAATGTCTGTTCAACTCCACACCCTTCCACCCATTACCCAACAAAAAGACCAAACATAAAAAAAAAAAAATCTTGATTGACTCTGCAAATGAGGAAAAAATGTTTTTTTTTTTTTTTTTACATGTATATCTCTGTAACATGGGGATGTGTGCTATGGGTTGGCAGCCAGCTACCTGCAGCGACTGCATCAAAAGACAGGTTTCACTGTTGCTTTGTGGACATTACAGCCATATCTAACCAGACAGCTTTTCAACGATGAAGCTGCAGGAGGCTGGGCACAGACACAGCATCTGGTTTTAGCTCCTTAAGACAAAGAGGCAACCCAAAACTGCCTTAAAAGGAAAGAAATAGGAAATTGGACATACTCCATGTCAGCGCGAAACTGGTTATGATAATTAAATGACTGTAAAAGCCTACATATTTCATGAAACACAAAATTGAAATAACTTTTATTAAAATCATCCAACACTTGAAAATATAGAAATATTTGCAAAAATGACTCTTTGAATTTGTATTCACAAATCAAAGCAAGAGACTTCTGGAAGATACAGAAGTTGATTTGAAAAACAAAAACATGCAACTACTTTATACGTTAGAAAATTGACTAAATTTGAAAAGTGAATAAAATTCCTCCTTTTATATAATGATTAAAAGTGATAGCTACAATTTTTTCATCAAAACAAATACTTAAAACCTTAAACATCCGCAGAATGCCTTGATTATATCAACAGTATTAATTTAGCTATAAATTAATATACGGTAATGAATAAATTATGGTTTTATTAATTTTGAAAGGTCCAAAATGTAAAAATATTTACTTCTGGTTATGATTATTAACATCACCATGAAGGGAGGAATAGTAGGTTTATGTCAGATCAAATGGAGCTCAGGAATGTCGGGATTGTTGTAGCTCAGATTGACAGAGCTTGGAAATGTCTACTTCTTGGTGTTGCATTTCTCATATTCAAACCAAAAAAAAATAAGGTTATTATTTTTTGTTTAGTAAACAATTAACTACAACCCGATTATTAATTAATTTTTTCTCAATGAAATTATTTCTGCAAAAAGTTTGCATTTGTATTTGCGTTGAAACTAATTTATTGTCTAAAGCATGAGTTCTATGTGTAAAGTGTCACTTCAAGCATTACAGGTATTTATGTAGTCTTCAAAGTAATTTATATGATAACCTTACCTGGAAATAATCAAAAGCATTGCTTAGTTTGGCCATGAGTGCTACTCTATTGGAAAGAGTTTTATAACAATTTATTAAAATTGCAAGACTGTAAATTACCAGTGAGTCAAATTAATTTTACATGAGCTCTGTCTGGTTTAAATATGATCCCTTTTGATATTAATTTAATGTATACAAACAAAGATGTCTTTAAATCAAACGAAGGGAAATTCATTTCACTGCTGGAAATCTGCACACTAATACATGCAAGAGCCATATTAATAATTCAAATGTGGGCTATAATTTTTTTTTTTTAATGGGAAAATATGTCATCTCTGCAGATGCTCATCATGCACTGCGCTTCTGTTGCTGTGGTAACAACCAACCCTTACAGAGCACCAAAACCTGTTCCTTATGCCTTGCATACTTTTGAACACTTCGGAGTCCAAGGACTTTCAAGGCTTTGGTTTAAGTAAATCAGACACTTTATCTGCCAAATATGTTTAAAATTTAAAGCTCAGAACAACATAGTCAAATACAGCACCCATAGGCACAGCCAAAGACTGCAAAGCACCCTAGTTTGGAGAAAAATAACCCAACATTTGTTGAAAAGTTAAAGTAAACTCTTAACTAAAAATGTTAGAATTTTACCTTCAGCTTTGTCAGTCATCTTTTCCATTTTTGGCAACCCTATAAACTCTTTAGATCCTGAAACAAATACCCACAAACAGTATTTACACAATTGTAAACATGTTCACTAATTTTCAAACACTGGGCTGCTCAGTGGCGCAGTGGTTAGCACTACTGCCTTGCAGCAAGAAGGTTCTGGGTTTGATTCCTGGGCCGGGGTGTTTCTGCATGGAGTTTGCATGTTCTCCCTGAGCATGCGTGGGTTCTCTCCGGGTACTCCAGCTTCCTCCCACAGTCCAAAAAACATGACTGTTAGGTTAATTGGCTTCTCTAGATTCTCCTTAGGTATGAGTGTGTGCGTGAATGGTTGTTTGTCCTGTTTGTCTCTGTGTTGCCCTGCGATGGACTGGCGCCCTGTCCAGGGTGTACCCTCGCCCATTGACAGCTGGAGATAGGCACCAGCACCCCTCGCGACCCCAATTGGGAGAAGCGTGTCAGATAATGGATGGATGGATAGTTTTAAAGATTGATTGGTGAAAATTGCCATTGCATTGAAACCTAGCCACTATAAATGATAAAACGACAGACTATCAAGACTTTCAAGGGTATCATTTTCCCAAACTTTAGTGCAATTGTCTTATATTTTTATAGTTGATCAGGTATGTATATTATTGTTTTAGAAAGGTGTTTTACAAGGTATTGATCAACTTTCTGCTCTATCAAGAACAAAAACAAAAAAAATTATGTCAGACTTAAAAGAATGAAAACAAATAAAAATCTAACAACAAAAACCCTCCATGAATGAGAGCATTTGATCTGTGTTTAGTCATAAACACTTTGGGGTCATGAGGCCTGACTCTCAATGGCCTCTCCTGCTGTTGCTCTCTGCCTGTCTCTGCTTTGCTCTTTCCCGTCTCTTTGTGTGCATGTTGGATGGTGTCTCTGTCTCTGTGTGCGTAGCTAATAGAGCTATTTCCCCTGTAATTACAGCGGGTCAGACCCAAAGACAGCAGAAGCCTAGTGTCCCCCCTCTCCTCTCCATCACCTTCCAGATTACAGGTAGGTAATTTTAGCTAGACTGAATATGAAGCCTGCCCCGTCCCTCCCAGCACCACCGTTTCCCTTTTCGATCGTCTCTGCTCCTTTTTATCCTCCCTCTCTCTTTGCTTCCAGCACGGCAGGTGCCTCATTTGTTCTGTTTTTTCTCCTGTAGTTTTCTCTTAGCCAACTCAATTTGCCTCTAAGTCTGATCACTCATAACTCTCATATCTCAGTTTGCCGTTTTCTCTGTAGACATTCTACTGTATATGAATTGTTTTATTAATTCATCTTCTATTTAAGCAGTTTTTATTTTTTTTCCCACACTTGTCTCCCTTTGGTTTTGGTTTTCATTCAACTTTAGTTTCAAGCTAACAACGTTTATCGCAAAAGCATCGCAAAATTCTCCCAAAACTGTGCATGTTTTGGGAGAATTTTCATAACTACTTAAGCTATGCTTTTTGAGGTCTTGCTTAGTTCATGTCTATAATTTAACCCTTGCTTCTGCATTAGAGGCATTACAGTATTCTTAGACATGAGTTGCAAAGAGCACATTGAAATGTATTTAATAAAAGAAAAGATTTTAAAATTTATTTTTATAGTTTAGAAGCCAAGTTTCTAGTGAACTTTACCATTAAACCACTAACTGAAGCAGCATAACCTTTCATGGGAAGGACTTCACTTTAACATGAAATTGCATTATGTCTGATCATCATTAGATCTTGTATCCCTAAATTTCAATAATCTATAGCAAGAGTTTTAATATTTTTTAGCTAAGAAAAAAAAAATTTTTGGGGAAAAAAACCCTGCATAATTTTTAAACTTATATTAAAGGGATTATACTTTAAAATCTTTACATTTAAACGCTTAGGTGGTTTAATAGTTTTAATAAAATAACAAAGAAGCAAATTTTTCAGAGGTACTGTGCTGGTAAAAAACAATCTGAAAGACAAACACTTGCATTTAAAGAAGCAACTACCCAATAGAATATTCCCTTTTTATTTTCTATAAAAATGGACATTATGGCAGCAGTTTTTTTCCTTATGTCTCCTCTACGGTGTTCAGATCAGACAGGTCTGTTATCACTCTCTTCTTACTTTTTCCTTTGTCTTTATTTACTCCATTCTTTTCCCTGTTTCCTCCTTGTCCTTGTAATCTTTTCCTACTGCGATATTCTCCACTTTATTTTGTCCTCATGCTCAAACCTTAAACCAGTTCTTTTTTGTATGATGGCTTTTTTTCTATCCTGTGTTTGAACGCAGCATTGTTTCATCAACAATAAACTATTGATTTTAGCATCACTTCAAAAGTGCTCAGTGCAGCCATGATTATTTCTGTGTCTAGTAAGTTAAAGTGATCAAAACAGTTTTTTAGAAGAGTTCCAACAGCGAATTGACTGCTGTTCCTAAATCAAACACAGGGCTAGCTTAAACTACAACAAAGTTCTGTATTTTATTTCAAATTGTGGAGTTGTAGCTGTGAAGGGACTTAAAAAGGAAAAACTTTGTTCACACACAAACAGAATATAAATGGTAAGTGATGGCGAGCCATTTTATACCTCTGCAGGCTTTAAGCCACGCTCACATGAGGGATTCCTTTGCAATGCTGTCAGTTTTGTGCAAAAGGAGAATCGGCTCACAGGAGAGAGTGAACTACAAATGGACTTAGAGAGAACCAGAGTACAGGGATGTTTTATTTCTTCATCACATCAAGAACGGGTATTATGTTGGTCTTCTGTTTAATATTCATCGTTGTAAAGATTGAAGTCAGTGATTCCCCAGTAATGCATGGATTAACAGCGGATCAGCAAAGTTAGTATTTGACTTTGAGTCTGTTTCTAACTGGGAATAAGACATTTTGCATTTCAAAAGCTCCTTCTTGTCTCCACAGTTCCCATGGAATGTTGATTTGGCTCCTAAGTGAGACTTTAAGCTCTTAGATGTGTTGTAGAAACAGCTGGTAATGCTTTGGGTGGAACATGTGGAGAAATTTTACTGTTTGAATATTTAAACAAGGAATATAACATAAAGATGTTTAAAATTGGATCCAACTTTAAAAAAACCAAAAAAACTATTTACATTGGAAATATATCTCTATATTTATGTAGCATCTGATGCCTTTAACTAAACTTTGGTTTTGACATGAGTTTATTCTCCTATACCACTGAAACATACTGTTCCAGTTAACAGAACAGATGGTGCCAATTCAGGCTTGTGTTTTCCTCAGAGGTTTTGTAATTAAAATAAAACAAATCTTTTCACAGTAGCAGGTGTTGATGAAGACCCAAGATGTCATCTGCTGATTACAGGCAGTAACTTCAAAGCCTCAATTATTATTATTTTTTATTGTTTTGTTAAATGATTTATACAATGAGTTCAACATAAAGTATACCAAAAACCTAGTCATTTTCTATTTTTTAAGCCACCAAAGCTGCAAACATACGTATGTGTGCCTCAACTTTATTATGGCCATTTATCTTCAACAAAACAAATTTAATTTAAATGAAATTAAACATTTTAAAACAGGCTTGAAAAAGCAGATGCTACAGTATATGGGTAACCTCTGTACCCCACAAATTACATAAAGTGAAAGAAAAAAATACAAGAAAAGAAAGAAATATAAAGATTCTGTATGACATAAAAATACATTACCCTTTTCTAAAAACAAGGTATTATGGCTTGGTATGTGAAAAATTGTTTAATATAAGCCCCGAACTCTGTACTAGAAACTATTAATGGGACAAGCTGAAAAGGGCAGCATACAACGGTTAGCATATTTACATCAGAAGTTCATCAGAATTCAAGGAAATTAAATGGGGATGTTGTGGCTGGATACCAATATCTACATAATTTATAATAAAAACATTCTACAGTTTAAAGACAAAAAAAGTTTAATTTTTTTTTCAACTACACTTTATTTATAAAGCCCTTCAAAACAGCTACTACTGTCACAAGGTGCTGTACATACCAAGGTAAGGTAAAACTGTATAAAAACAACATAAAATTTTAAAAGAATAAAATAAACAGAATAAATTAAGTTAAAGCAAATAAAACCAACAAAGAGTCTCATGCTGTGTTGAATACCAAAGAATACAAATAGATTTTCAGACGAGTTTTAAAAATAGTCAGTGAAGAGGATTATCTGATGAGGAGGGGAGCTCTGTCTCCTCTGAGCTTCTGTTTGGACCTCAGTACCTCCAGGAGCAGCAGGTAAGCTGATTTGAGGCCCCCGCGTGGGAGCGTAGTGGTGAAAAACCTCAGACAGATAGGGAGGGGCCATAGCCAATTAAATATTTAAAAACAAATAAAACAGTCTTGAAATAAACTCCAAAATACACAGGGAGCAGATGGAGGGAAGCCAGAATGGGAGTTATCTGCTCCCTTTTACGTACTCCAGTTAAATGTGTGCATTTTGCACCAACTGGAGACAAGTAAGGGAGGACTGGCTCACTCCAAAATAAACTATGTTACAGTAGTCCAGCCGAGGTGTAACAAAAGCAGGGGTTACTGTTTCAAAATGCTGCTGTGAAATAATTTACGTATTTTAAAGCATAATTTCTTAGAAACATTCTGCGTTCTATAGTCCTGCATTTGATAAGTGGATCAGAACTACCTAATTTTTTTATTTTTTTTTTTTTTAATTCTGAAATGACCATTTCATTGCTTTGGTCATTTATGTTGTCTTAGATTTGTCATTAATTATTTGCTAAAATGACATTAAGTGGTTCATATAAACAAAGTAGAATAAATAATCCTATAGAGCAACTCTGTTACCTGGGTCTGGTAATTATTTCCTTTTATAAAATGTTGTCTTGTTTCCAGGCAGTGGAAAATGTGCTATGAAAATTGTGTTTTGCATTTTTCATGACTTACCAGCTTTAGCTGATGTGAACTCACACCTTCTTTGCAACATCAGTTAAACTTTGAGGTTTTAAGGTGGAGGATATTTGATAAAGTGTGGTTGTTTGTTTTAACTAAAGAACCTTTAATCCCGCCTACGTCAAAATGACTGCTTCAAATGTCAGATTTTCCTGGCACACCTTCACCTAACCTTTAAACAGAAGATTGAAGATTTGTGTGGGAATCTGTATTTGTTACCTTCTCTAAAGCCTTCATATCAAAAGTATTTATTTTTAGAACAGATTACACATTTAAATCACCGAACCAGCTCCTTGCATTGGAATGAACTAGTTGATGGTGAAAACGTACAGCTCTTTCAATAGAAACTTTGATTATCTGGATTTTTATTTGCCACCTTTAGAAAGATGACATGAAATGTGTTAACTTAAATAACAAACATCATCTCTACATTTAAATGCAGTTTAAGTATCCTTTTGATATTGATATAAAAGGAATCTTAAAATCAGCCTGTATAAATTTTCAGTCATCCGGGTCATGGCAACCACAATAGGCTTAAATTGGGAGACAACCCCACTTTGGCTCCGAGTTTTGAAGACATTTCGACACCTCGCCAGGAGTCTTTGTCTATTGTTGGCTCACATCAGAGTTGGTATTTAAGCAGCATTGAGGTCCATCCTCATGCACACATTTCAAGTCAGATGCAAATCAAATAACCACCCCTTGTTTTTCTAGAATTTTGGAGCCTTTTGTTGTGCAGGGGCTCTTTGATTGGTCTCCTGCATCATAATCAGTGTTTATGTCACTTCTTTGGAATGGGTTCAATGACTGAATTGCGAGTGTACAGATCAGTCTTCTCCAGAGCTTCTCGCTCTCAATTGCTGTGCCATGTGTTCTTTGTTTTATAGGTATAATCTTAAAATCAATTGCATTATCAACTTTTACCTACAGTAAGACCTCTTTTTTTTTTTTCACTATGGCCCTTTACCATTGCTTAATGGTTGCTTATGTTCAGTTTGACCTTGCACAGCTTGAAAAGTAGGTCTAATGTGATTTAAAGGCAAAGTTGTGCAGATTTTATTTTTACAGTTTACAGGAATGTCCTTGAAAGGCTGTAGCCTGATAACCTGAAGGTTGATCTTCAGAGCATATTCATCTGGACAGCAACGGGAATTCTAATGCCAACAATCAAAACATATTAGAAAAACCTAAAAATGCCTTACTTTTAAGCACATTTTCATAATTTAATAATTAATTTAATAGTCTCTGTTTACTATGCATTTAGAACATGATTTAGCTTTAATAACAAATAAAAAAAAATCTACAATGCGATTTGTATAAAACTAAACCCTTTTCAATCAGAGTTAATTTCTTTTCAGCTCCCTACAGTTTGCTATAAACGATTTCTCACCATAGCAAGTGTTTGTTCAAAGGGCAGCAATCTTTACATCTTGGCAGGATGACTCTTCTGACCTAAACTTCTCTACTTGTAATGGCTTGGTATGGCCAACACCCAATCAATGTAAACAAATGCAGAATCTATGGGGCACACTTTAGATTAGGGTAATTGCAAACAGACTTTATGACCCCAACCCTTTAAATCCATCAAAGCAAAATAAAATTATAACTGAAAAAAAAAATGCTCAGGAAATGTTATAACAAAAGTTATAACACTGATTTGTTTAGAGGAATATGGATTGTTTTAACATCAATTTTGTATAAACACATAAATAAAAACAATATTTGGGGTTAAATTAATACCCCTTTTCAAATGCTTTAACTTCAATATAAAAAACCCCCATCTTAGTCAAATGAAAATAATCTGATAACAGTTATTTCCCCTTTTGGCCTTAACTGCATACAGAGTTTCACCTAATCCCATTTATCCAATTTGTCCAAGCTGTTGTCTTTATGGGGTAATTAGTTTGTCACAAAATTAACTTATTGCTTAAGTAGCCTAAGTATCCTTTTGTTTAAACATCTTTTTCTGTTCTTTTCATCTAATACAGCTGGAAAACTTGAGCAGAACAGTTCCTTACACAGACATGACTGTAGCAGCCAGTACAGTGTCTTTTTCATTTTAATTATATTCCTGAAGTATGAAATATCATTAGATTATTGAAGAAAATCAATTTTCCTTTAAACAAGGAGTAATGTGCACTACCCTTAACACAGTCCCACAAGCTCTGAATTGGCTGTTCACTTTTGGACCACAGAGCCTCCTGGCTAATGCTGTCGCCCCACTTCATATATGATCACAAACTTTCCCCCAGCATGAATCATAAGATCCATTTAATTATGGATACATATACCAACAATTTAAAAATGCCATTAACAGGATACAGCACTTAAAATGGACCTCACTACTTCTAAAAATGTAGGCTTTAATGCTAACTTTTGTTATTCCAAAGATTTGAAAGTAACTGTTACTCTCCTTTTTCAAAGAAGGTTTTACTTTGGCTTTCTATGGAAAAACCCTCAGTGTCTAAAACCCTTGATGTAACAGTTCTGGGAAAAAAAATGCACAGTAAAGAAACTGAACACTGAAAATGTGTGTATGGAAATATAAGTAAATTAATATGCCAGTACTGTATCTTTGAAAAAAACAAGCAGATCAAGTTTGTTTACTGTAGCTCAGTTGACTGTATATTTAAAGCAGCACTATGTGGTTTAAATGCAGGTAACATCTGTTTTTGTAGAAATTTCACACTGAGATTTCAAACCACCTTCCATTTAACAGAGGCTTCAAGTAAAGGAGGTTCTAAATTCAACATGGCACCAGGAGGGGGAAGGAAGCCAAATTACACCTAATGAAATAAACATGAGCGAAGACAGCCTCTGTGTTTGCCTGCACCTTTAGTGTTGTATTATATCCTTTCTGTGCATCTCCACTGAGAGTCAGAGAGCAGAGTTCCTTCGTGTTTTTTGTTGCTATCAAGGTGCTCCATGAGATATTCATTGCTAATTTATCATTCTGACATGCTAACAGGGAGGGGGGGGGAAACAAACAGAGGAATAATAGTGTATACCTTGCAGGCATGATTTCTTTCTTTCTTCTAAACGTGATTCTCAGCTAAACTCAGTGGAATTTCTTGTGTCAATAATAAGTAAACAATGATTTTCTGATCTTTTGTTTCCTGATCATATCAAGTTTGTCAGCTTGTTTGCCTGCTTCTTATACTGCCTTTTCGTTTTTTTACCCTGTACAGCCTCCCGCCCAGTGGAAAACAACCTGTGCAGGGGCCCAATCCCAAACAGATCCCAGCGCTGCCAGATCCCCTGTCCCATTGACTGTGAGGTATCACCCTGGGGTGCCTGGGGGCCATGCATCTTTGAAAACTGTGATGATCAGACCGGAAAGAAAGGTAAATCGGTGATACAGATGCATCACTTTAAAGGCTGCATTTGTCACGTTTTGTGCAAGATTTTGATTGATGTGGGAAAAAGCTGCATTTTTAGCCCTTTAAAAGGGATGTTTTTTTTTTTTTTTAAACATTCGTATAAGCAGTATGTCTGTCATTAATTATGTAATTCAATAAGGTTATTCTTGGCTAGGTTATCAAGCAAACCTGGCCAAGAGGCAAGCCAATACAGTAGAGTTCACAATGAGGTGGAATACCACAAACAGTTTTATAAAACTTTGTTTGCAAGATGTAATTAATTTTTCAGCCAAAAATGCCTTTAGAAAAAGAAAATACAAATTTGCATATTTTTTAACTTTGAATATAGTCTTTTTTTAGTGGCTTTTACTTTTGAACTTCAGGGAAAACCAGGAAAAAATAGTTTCTAAATGTCTCCAGAAACAATGACCATCTAAATCACTGGGAATCACAGTGCTGCTACATTTCCATCTTTTTTCCTTTTTTTTCAATAAAATACCACTGAATTCATTAGAACATGTGCATTATTAGATATTTGAAAAAAAATCAAGCTCACACTGTAGTAAACTAAATATTAATATGACAGCTGACAAAATAACAGGTGAGCAAAGGATCACTTAATAAGACTCTACAGAGGTCTAAAACCCAAACAAGAATATTGGAGTATTTAGACAACCTAAAAGGACATATTATTTTGCTTTTATTTGTCACTAATCAGATTACTCTAAGTATGGAGACTAAAATACCTGACTATTCTAAACCTGAATGTTTTATTAAGTCAGGTCAAATAGGAAAGGAGTTAGAGGGAAGCGGGCTGCCATTCGGCTGGCGTTTGACTGGAAATGTTCATTTTGAATGGCTGCTCCTGTAAACTGGTGTAAAACATGTAACAGTAATGTACAATAGCATACTGTCAATTAACAGCAGAGAAGATATTGTGAGAATTTAAAGAAATACACTTTTCTAAACTGGGATGTTTTCGATCCACATTTTACTGATTAAAAAAATCTCTTCAACACATTTAATTTCAATTAAATAATTATCTTACCTTTTATTCTCTTTGAGGGTCTAACAGGTCTTCATCTTTGGAATATTTTTATCAATACTTGTACAATTCACCACATATCCTCTTGAGTTGTATTGTCCCAATGCATGTAGAAGACTTTTATTTCTGTGTACAGAAAAAGATCCAAAGAAAGCATGTCTGATTATTTCCTTATTCTGTCTTAATTTAAAGGAACATTAACTCTATTAGCACTATGAAGCTTTGTTTATCAGTGTTTTTCTTTTTCCTCTTATGTATAATGTCTTTTTGATTTCTCTCATCAATCTGTTTGCGACTACAGTTGAATTTGGTTGATCTACTAAATTAGGTACATTTACAGGTTTTAATGTGCATTGTCTTATTTTAAATAACAGAAATAAAAAAGAAAACATAACAATTCCTCAGTTTCATTAAAATGTACTTTAAAGTCTATGAGAATTAAAAAATTGTATTATGAAAATTCTATATGCCAACTAAAACGAATTTTAGAATGACAGAGTTTATGAATTTTATCTAACTGCAGGTTTCAAACTGAGGAAACGGCAGATTACCAACGAACCAACAGGGGGCCCGGGAAGCTGCCCTCACCTAGTGGAGGCCATGCCATGTGATGAACCCAGTTGTTACAAGTGGCAGCTGGTCAGCCTGGATAAGTGTGTTCCTGATGATGGGAAGCAGTGTGGCCCGGGAACTCAGCTGCCACAAGTGCAATGCATCAACAGCAATGGTGAGGGGAGACAATTTAATCTCATTGTCCAGGCAGATGATGCGGTTTTTGCAGAATGATGAGATGCTGAGCAGATGGCAATGATGCTTTATTACGCTGTGTGTTCAAAATGGTGGGTCATTTTTTCAAATTAAGCACATCCATTCTCAGAGGCAGCATCTCATGATTGACAGTCATCAAGCAAACGAGCGGTAAATTATTCCTCCCTGTTCTGTCGTTCCTTTTTGATTCACCTTCATTTGGCAAAAAATATGATGCACTGATCATACAAGAAAAACACATTTTTCAAGGTCACTTATCTGCTGCCCCTCTAGCTTTTGCTGTGCACATTTTCATTACACAACTCCCTGTGCGGGAGTAATATCCACACTCCCCTCTCCTCAGTACCTCCTTCCTCGCTCTCTTTTAAACCTCTCCTGCTTTTACGCTTGCTTGATTCAGCTTCTCCACCCGTCTCCCTGCTGTCGGTCTCATTACAGTCTTCCTCGCTGCACGCACAATTAAACCTCACTCTCAGTATATCAAATCAGTCCTCGGAAACTCTGGGAGTTGGAGTAACTTCCATTTTTGCTCCTTTACATTGTTGATGTGGCTCTTTATTACTCCTTGTCTTTTAATGGTGGAAGAATAAATCTAGAGATTTCAATGACATGTCTTTGTTAGATATATTTTTAAAAATGGTAGAGAAAAAAAGTTCAGGATTGCATTAAATGGTGTAACAATATGAAGATTTAGCATCAGTACTAGAATTTACTGTTTAAAAATATGTCTACTGTTGCCCAACAATTAGATAAACAAATGGGAAACTTCTGCCATTTATTAGATGCTACGGACAAATTTAATTCTATGGCTTAAACGCACACATCAGGCTGCATTCAGAGTGGTATTTTAATGAGTGTAGAGAATAGATTGAGCTGCTTTATTAACTATGTTAAGTGGAGTGCAGATTACTGTACGTTATCCCTTAGACTCTTATTTTGAAGTTTGGGCTTCAGTTCATGCTGTGTTAAAATTGCTGAGAAGTTAGATGCTATTCGAAAAGCTTAAGGCCTAAAAGACTCCAAATATTTTGGTTCTCTTAATGAGTTGAAGTCTTCTGTTCAATTACCTCCTCACCAGGGAATTGTACCTACAGTATGTGTGCAGAGTACAGATACAATTTGTAGCACCATTACACTCATCCCCACACATTACTCAAATAAAAAGCTACACCAAATATTTCCGGCTAAACAACTAAAGACTTAAATAGAGATATGTTTTTTTGAACACTTTGTTCGTTTTTTATTTCAGTGATTCTCCCTCCATACACTACAGTAGGAGGGAAACTGGGGAAAACTAAAGGTAAAAGTGTGAATCCACTTAAGGGGGAAAAACAGGTAAAGCTTCTGGCCCATACTGTCACCATTAGTGTACAGTATAACTGAGAATGTTCTTCAATGATGTTCATAGAGGATATGAAGTTGGTCTTTGTTATCATGACAGCTGAGAACTTTGTTCCATTTAAACAAATGGGCACGAGAGCCGTTCTAACTAAAACAAACTTTTTTCTCAAATTAAAACATTAAATTAGGACATAATTTATTTTAAAGTGTAAAAATGAAGACCATAATGTTATTTTTATTACTAATAATGGTACTCATTAAACTGCTGCCTTTTAGGTTACCTTCAAACCTCAACTAGTTCCAGACCATAAATGTTAGTGATGTTGTCTAACGCAGTTGCCTATAAATCTTAAACTATTCATGCATAAACTGTTGACATTCAGTAACATTCTACCTGCAGAAACCCGTTTTGTCTTTTCTCCCTCTCATTCTGCTGATTGATCTTCCTCGCATTCAGTCCCTTATCTGATGAGAATTGATTTGTTCTCTTTGGATTTTCGATCTGCTTTTCGCCTCAGCGGGTTTTCACTGCTACGTCGGCTGTATTTTTACATTTTTTTTCTCTCTGAGTGTGTACCGGTCATAAAAACAAAAGGCCACCCAGCCGGGCCCTGGACAGCAGGAGAAGGTCGATACAAATGTTATTGAAACTGGCTATTGATATTCCCAAAGCTGACTGCATGGCCACTTAGGCGGAGAGCTGTTTCTTCTCTGCATACAGACAGTTGAGGTTTTTCTTCTGGTGGTGGGGGGTTCAGTTCATTCATGTCTTTGTTGGAGCCTGTGAAATGCTCAGGTCCCTTGTCTTTTTGGATTTTCATGCTTTTCCATTTCAGTCATGAGAGTTCACAGCATCTCACTCAAAGTGACATCTCAATATGAAGTCAACTGCAGTGAGATTTTTGAAGCTTTTCTTTGGTTTGGAATTTCAATTTAGTAATTTAAAGGTTTGTATTATTTTCCAGGGTGCATGTATTGCTTAACCGCTTGATTTGTGGAGTGCATCAAGCAGCTCAGACAGATATGTGGTTTCATATAATCCACTTATAGTAGCTACTTCAAGCTCATTAATAATACATGAACAGTTGCAATGAAACATGGGAATCCAATGTGAAGTTGCGCTTTTCATCTGAAGTGTTCCATTTTATGGAGATTTCTTGGAGCTAAAGGTCCATCATGATGAATATTTTACAAAGATTTTGTGCTGAAATATCGAGAAGTCAAAGTGAAAAAGTGTTTTTACTTTATTAATAGATTTATGTTAAAACAAAATTACAGCTTTAGTCAGCCTACAATATTTCAGATAAGGCTGCTCTTCCAGATATTTTCCGTGTTTAATTTCAATGCTTAAGTCTTTTTTTTTTTTTTTTACATAATTTTTATTAGCCAAAAATGTCTTCTGTGCGTAATACATCTGCAGCAAAAGAAGGAATCTTAGCAGACCATTGAAGCTTAGCACTCGGATAAAAAAAACAGACTTAGACAAGGACTCATGAGTAGAAATAATGAGTAGGAAGGATGACTTCATTTCTCTTCTTCTCATACACTTCGTACACACTTTTTCTCTTACAACCTTGGCCATTTTCAAAGAACTGGGTGAAACCGTAGCACATCACAAATATATGCCTAAAAGTACGCATGCACAGAAAAAGATGGCTACCTTTGGGGACTAGCACGTCGGACGACCTTACATAAACATATCACCAATTTCATTGACAATTAGAAGGACCACTTATTTTGTTGATCCACCCGGAAAACAAAAACTCCTCTACTATACCTTTGAGCTGAGTGCTGATTATTCAACAATAATGAGATTCCTGACAAACATGCAATTCATGGGAGAGTTCAGGCCAAAACTCATTTGCAATACTGTAATGCTAAAGTCTTTGGGTAAATTATCCGATGGACTGAAAGGGAAGAAGTGGAACCTTCTGAAAAGGCCTTAAAAACAGAGTATCTTAGTTAACAAACATCACCCTGACTGGATAACATGCTGTTCATAATGACATGTGTCTGGGACTTATTCAGGGCCTGAGAGACTGGTTGTTATTGATAAACTATGAACACTGCTCTCTACTATAAAAAAATATGTAGAAATCAGTTTGTGAACTAGAGTCTGAGCACCCTTATCATGTAACAGTAAAATGATCCATAGAGTACCAGTGAGTTCATAGGACACTTTTATTGGGTCAAAGTTAGGGCCATATTGGATTTTGGTTTGTTTGTTTTTTTTTCCCTGATAAGGTAAGAAACTTATCTTGCCCCGGTTCTGGAGAAACGTTTGACTGAAGACACTCTGCTGATGTTTTAAAGTCTTCTGAAGAACATGCTCACAGTTGCCCATAATGATCTTCATTTTATAAAGAATTCTTCTTTGTAAAATCATGTGGAATTCAATTTCATGGGGGATGGTATCCTGCAACGTTTGGATTCATTCTTTCTCCAACACACATGATTCAAATGGCTGAGTTACCTCTGTGGTATGCAGTCAGTTCCTTTACCTGATTCAGGTGTGTTGAATCTTGCAGGATATTGGGCCTCAGGAACTGCCTACCCCTGTTCTAGATGATCAGACTCTCCAAAACAGCCATATAGTATTAACGATATAATGCATCTTCCTGCAAACACTGAAGGACCTAAGCTTCCTTAAGAAGAACAGCACCTGCTTTAAGGTGGCTTCACAGAGTCTCCAGTCAATCGTTCAATGAGAAGATAACCAAAGTTATATACGGAGTTTAATTATTCTAATAGTGACACACTCAATAACTATATTTGAACAATCTCCAAAGATCATCCCCTTCTTTACAAATCCACCCTATGGATTTCTTTTTCTTTCACTCTTTCATATAGAAAGAGATCAGACCAACTCAGATCCTGCATACCAGATGCTGCTTTATATATTCAAGGGATTACATTTATTATAAATTCTTCAAAAATGCCCCATGAATAATTTCTTGCAAATCTTACATCTGTTCTTAAATGATTATCTGTCTCAACCAGTCAAGTTGGAGATAAATGCTTTTTAAGTCAGCTAAGTAGTTGTAAGCTGTGTGTTCATGTGGAGATCAGGCCTACCCTGAAAGCTGTATTGAATGAACAACGGGAGATTAAGACAGAAAAACGGGAGCATCCACTAGTTGTTTTTTGTTGTACAGTAACTGAATTCCTAATGTTACCTGCATTTTAAAATGTACATCAAATAAACATTAAACCAAAACAAAAGAAACATGCATATACCTTTGTATTAATGTAAATTACAGGGTTGAGCCTAAGTGGTTGAAATAAGTGATGAAGCTGACTTGACTAAATTCTGCTTCATTTTCTTTAGTACATGTCAAACAGGCAATGTAGGGCTTTTGATCCCGCATTTCATTTTGTACTTTAAATTCTTTTGGCTCATAAATCTTCCCAGTTAGAATATTTCAAAGCTCTATCATTGGAAAAACTTCCTCCACTATAGTGATAAACCACTAATGAGTTCATCATGTGTCCTCATAGCTTTCGGGTTTTACTGTGACTATAGGTTCTGTTTCATCTCTGTCCTTAACACTGGCTCAGTGCTCATCTCCTTACTGTAGCTTCTCTTCTATATATGAAGCTACTATAGGAGCTACTTCTGCACCTAACCTTATAATTTCCTCTCATTGTTGGATTCAGATGTCTTTAGAAAGAACTTGACTAATATGCGTAATATTAGACTTTATTCAGTACAGAAGAAATCCAACTAAATCATTATATGTTTAGATTCGACTCATCAGTACAGGAGGGTTTAAGGATTACACAGTAACTGCAATTTGATGAGGTCCCGTCCCTATAAAGCAGGTATATACCATTATCTATTATCCTACTTGACAGTTTTTGAAATGATTTGCTGTTTTCTTTTTCTTTTTCTTTTTTTTTTTTGTATTTTCTCCAAAAATAGATAACATTGTTAAAATCCTTTGGTGTTTGGAGTTTGAGTTTTCTTCTGTTCATTATTTCCCTGTTGTTGCCGTTTTTGTTCATTCCCTTGATGAGTGCGTTTCCTAGTTCATTCTTGGCTTCTCTCTATATTTAACTTAGTCTTCAATATATTCTCTGTGTTCTGTATGTTTTAATTTATCAAAGATACTAATTAAACCTACAACTTAAAAAATAATAATTAGTATCTTTTCAAAATACTAGACATCTCTACAAGGTGTGTGGTTAGTATGGAGGCTACTTTGCAAACTGAATTCTTGGTACAATATTGTTTTAGGAGAAAAGACAAGCAAGCAGTACTTATTTGACCCTTTTTCTGATTTCCTTTTTTAATTGTTTCTATTTACTGTGCTTGCTGAACCCTGCAGGGTCTAAGTTTGAACTCTTGAGATTGTTTTTTATAATTTTGTCAGATTATTGCTTGGCCAGACCTTGATACATTTGTTGGATGGTCACTCATGGAAAGAATAGCAAATGTCTTCAATCATTTCTACTTACTGTAAGAATAAAAATGTTCACCTATTTAGGTCTTAAACTGACTAAAAACCCTGTGCATACCCCTATATATGATTGGTTGGGTAAATACATTTTAAATAGTTTGCCTACCCAGATTCTTACACCTTTCTTAAAATATGCCCATGGATTTTCCTAAATATAGATTTTATTTAAGAAGCTTAATTCTATATCCACTGAGTGAGGTTACTAAACACAGAGAATATCTAAACCTTCAACTTCATAACCTTACCAAAAAGCGATGTTGGGATCTGCATGTTTTTAAAAATTATTATTGGGCTGCTAACTCCGGGGCTCTTATCTGCTGGATATGGAGATTGTTTACTGCTAGAGCTAGAACTGTCTGCTGTTAAAACATCCTCACTCACGGCTCTTTTGTTTTTTGTCTCTCAATGGCTAAACGCCTCAATGGTTATTGTTTTCCAACAAAATCTCATTATAAGAAACACCTTCCAAAACTTAAATTAGATTAAAGTGGCTTGATGGGCTCCCAAAACTTTTCTTACATGCACACCTACTGTATGCCAGAATCATTCATTTTTGCTTGAATGGTCAGACGGGGTGTGTGCACTCCAGAAAGAGACGCATATTGGCACATTTATTTACCTTTATAGTCATGGCCAATCTACATCATTTGCACGGTAAATTTAACCTCCCAAATTCTAAATTACTTATCTACAACTCAAACATTGTGTTAAAAAAAAAAACATTGTAAAACCTAAGCCAATAGGGGTGCTAGACCTGTAACTTTCAGGTTTTGGTATCCCTGAAAGCAACTTGCAACACTGCACTGATGGAAAGCCAGTTTCCCTTTTTGTTTTTGAAACTCAGAGGGAAATATTGGGCCTGTAGATTGAGAAGCCATGGACCTGCTTTGGAAAGACAAGGCCAGGTTCAAACTCTCTAGATTCAAGCCTACATCAGATAAGTAATCATATCTGTTTTGTTGGGTTAAAGCAACTTTTAGCTTAGTTCACTCTAGTGCCCAAAGGGAACTCAGACTCCCATAAAGCATCGTTCTAGGTCACATGACCGATTCAGAGATGGCTTTGACCTTTTCAATTTACATAGCTCGTACTGCAGTCTCTTTTGCCATATTTTTTATTTTTTTTATCTCCATCCCCTCATGTATATCCATAGTCTTACATTTGTGACATATAATTCACTACTCAGGTACAACAAAGGTTTTCTGTATTATTTTCTAAAATTGATCAATTAATTAAACATGGAGTCTCTTTACCGTCTTCTTCGCTTATTATACATTCTAGTTTCTGCTCATACCTGCTGAAAGATCATACTTCCTGAAATATTCAAGCTCTTATGGATAAACAACACGTCTTCACTTCATTTCAGCTGTGCGCTTCACATGTGGCCATCAATTAAAGGACAGAGCTGTTCATGTTCTTAGCTGCTTCAACAGTCTAAGATCTGATACATTAATTTATGTGAAAGCATAATTTTAGAAGAAAATTATTTAAGCTCTAGATGTGCTTTCATCTGCCAACATGTTATATATTTTGCGTGAAATTGACTAGATAACTTTTGCAAAATCAGAGAACAAGTTACGTTCATGATATGGGCCCAATTTTGATGATTTGGAAACACATGGGCATAAGAATGATCCTTTTCTAAATTAACACCTTTAGAATAATTTTTTTTATGATTTTATAAAACACAAACAACTGTACCTTTCTGTGGTATTTTAAGAATATACCTATTCATGGCCAGACATAATGGCCTACTTTTCCTTTGTTTTCATTCATTTGAACACATTTTAAAATGCGACTCCTCACTTTAAATATAAATTGCTGCTTAAGTTACAGTTTAGAATTCACCTCATTTAACAAAGATATAAAGGTGCCGCATTTGCTTAATTACAAAACATTTTACAGATTTAGGGTTATGTTCGCACATTTAATTTTCCTCTTTTTTTTGCCTCCAGAATGTGGCTGTTACTAAATCTTACATAAAAAGCCAGATGGTGGCTTGTAAGTTATAAAGTCTACAGGGAAATAAATTGCCTGCTACAGTAAATTAACAGCAAAGCCACCTGTCTTTAAATTAAGCATAAATTAGTTTTTCATCAATTTCTTTCATATTAGGTAAACACACATGGTCTGACTGGCAGATTAAAGCTTATTTAGGTAGAAGCACTTTAAATTGGAAGTCAGTATTCTTACTCTAAATATTTCCTGTATTTTCTATAAAATACTAAAGCAGAATCCAGTGGCACTTTATTTTTCAGTATGAAAAATTTTAAATGCATAAATGACCTTGATGGGCTATACAATCATTACCTTTATTACCAGAAAAGGCTTTTCTTAACTCTGGTGGAGAGACTTGCTAACCTTGACCTGAGTTCAAGTTTGTTGCTCGCTGGTAACAAGTTAATGTTCATTCTAACCTCATCCTGCTGATGGGATAAAGAAAAGTAGGCTGATAAACAACTCTGAGCAACATCTTCATATGCCCATTCTTTACTACTTCTTCACAACAAAGCATTTAAGATTACTCTCTACTGCCCCTCATGCATTAGGGAAAAATGTGATGGCCAATGTCCTGTTCAACCCCATGGGGTATCTTATTTTATATCTCTTGCTTCTTAAATTGTGCTAGTCTGAAAGACCAAGTCCTTTTCAAATGCTGGCTCTCTGTGACAAGTGCCCTCTGCTATATGAAAGGCAGTCTTGATAATCCTTCTCTCCATTTTGGAGCAAATTATTCTGAGTTTCTACGGCTAAAGGCTTATAAATAATGCTGACACTAAATCTATAATAATACAAAAAAACCTTTGTACATAAAAAAAAAATCCCTCTGTCATAGCATTGATCTTTCAGTATCAGACAGCTGAACCTTACAGGCACAGATGAATGTGACTAAGCTACTTTGAATAACTTTTTTACATTTTACATGTACAATCAGTACATAACAGTGTTGTTTTTGGGAGCCTTTAGTTCTTAGTCCAGTTTTGCCCTGTCACAATTAAGTCATTTCTCAGGGCCCTGTCACACCTTGCTCTCCTCAGGAGCAGTGATGATACCACCCACCCAAGAACAAACAAAAAAAAAAAAAAAAAAAAAAGAATAAATAAAAAGAAAAAAGAAAAGGAAAGAAAGAGAATTTGCAGTAGTAGCAGATTCAGCGTTATGTCTGCTAGGAAGTTTGTTGGTCGTTGGTATGAAGGCAGGGAGGATCCATCACACTCACCTTCATGCTCACACTATGATGGGGATGCAGTCCAGAGGAGATGTTACTCATAGGTTTTGTATAAGCTGGAAACCACGACTTATGAGTAAGTTATGCTAAAAGTATGTCAACGATCAGATAACTTACCTCTAACTTATGGCCCACGTATAGCATATGCTGGTATATGTTGGGAAATTTTGAGCATGCTCAAAATTTTGCACTGTATTTGCCTTATGTCAATGTGTGCCAGCTTGTTTCAGCATACTTCGGAGAGCTCATAACTAATACAAAACGTACCCATAACTTATACAAACTATGCCAGCATTTTAGACGGATTTTCTGTACATCAAGCATATGCTGGTCTAAATCATCAAGGTGTGACAGGGGCTTTACACAAAAGTTTTAGTCAAGTTCTAGTCTGGAAAAAGATAAGTTTCCTGTGTAGTCTACACTTTGTAAATAAACCTATTATAAAGTAAGTGAATATAAAACAAATATATGTATCATCTTTTTTATTAAATACATCCATGTGAATATATTTATCATCCAACTCATCATCTTTACTTTGTGGGTATTTTGACTAAATACTTATTTCATATTATTACTCATGTTAATTCAACTAATAAAATGCCAAAATGTACTATATTACATATTACACTACATATTATATTATGTATTTTTATTAAAACTTGAAGCTACTAGCTAATACAGCAGAAGAAATGTACATTTAATTATGTGATCCTCTCTTCCTCCTCATTCTTTGTCCATGGAGTCCATACCTCTTTTTACAGCAGTACACCTCTTATTCCCCTTTCATTTTTAACTCGCATATATCCAAACTTAGCAAATAATCACTCGTATTTCACAAATCACAATGATTATTAAAGTTACTCAAAAATTGCTCTTAAAATAGACACTTCAGGTCACCACTTGAATTGAACCATTGCTACATTGATTATGGCAAAGATCAACCCAGTATAACAAACATGAAAAGATTCACTTACCATAATTACAAGACAGCTACCCACTCAGTTTATTTCCCCCACAGTCTGTCTCTAAAATATATGTGCCTTTTGAATTGATCATATTTAAAGTATATCCGCAGGACCTTTTGTGGTGTGCGGCCACCAAGCCTTTAACATTTAGCTGCTGCCCTATAGGTGATGGAAAACTGGGCAAAATAAACACAGGATGACAGATTAAAAGCATAAAAGGGAAAATGGCATTAATTGTGTTTTTCCAAAGAATGTTTTTCAAAATTATTGTCTAGTCTTGATCTCACTATCATTTTTTAGTTACCTAAGAGTTATGTTTATTTTATAATTATCTCAATTGTCAATTTAATGTTTTTGGATTGTTGACTAAAACATTGGACTGTAATACCCCTTTCACACTGGCCAAAAAATCCGGGAACAATTACCTTTTATTGGCAGTGGGAACAGCTTACAATATATGGAGGTCAACAACGAACGCCACCACTGATCTAACAAGCCGAAAAAACATGGTTTACATTCGATAAACATAGCACAGCACTGGTGAGAGAGATTCAGAAAGATATAAGAGCGAAATAATAATGCACACTGACTACGCTCTGGCTCCTGTCCATGTTGCTCTCCATTATTTACTTCCCTGATTTCAGTTGCACTATCAACATCATCAACGCTTTCGAAGGGAAAGTGCCTTAGGGTATCTTATTAAATGCAGTTTTGGAAGTCTGCATGCCTCTAGCCAATTTGCAAGTAGTTCACCCAAATTACTGGAATGATAAAGTATATTTCTGTTCTATTCTTTTGTATTCCACTCCACCATCCCTCACTCCCTCCATGACATGTCTCTATTGACAGCAGCTCTTGCAGACATTTCAATACCTCTCTCATTGTCCAACTCCTGCAGATCATTCAAAGGAGCCATGAGACATAGTTTGACCCACTACTCTTGAGTTTGCCCTTAGGTGTTTGGAAATATCTCAGTTGGAAACATCTAGGAAACCTTCACTGGATGCTCATCAAAGTTTGTGAGAGTTGAAACGTCTAGGGTAAATTCCAAGCTTTGCCTGTACATTCGGCTCCTTGTTGGTGTGAATTTGTGTGATCTTAGTATCTGTAAAAAAAAAAAAAAACCTTAAAAAAAAAAAACTCTGACCAGAAAGTCTTTTATTTAGGGTTGTATTTTAAGCCCAAACCTGAGAGAAGAGGTACATGTTTATCTAAATTTCTGTTGGACTTACAATTACAGTAACCTTACAATAAAAGCTGTAAACTTCCCAACCTTGACCCTCTTGTTTTTATTCAGGTGAGCCTGTGGATAGGAGTCTCTGCTCATCCTCTGCAACTTTGGAGCCCATCTCCTGTGAGGTCCCTTGCGCAAGAGACTGTGTGCTCAGCGACTGGACACCCTGGTCAACCTGTTCTCAGACATGCTCAAGTAAAACCGTGGAGGGCAAACAAATGAGGACCCGCTCCATTCTGGCATACAACGCCGGGGAAGGTTAGTTTGCACTTGCCTGCCACACTGTTGTTATTGACTGTTGTTAGTGAGAAAACATGCAGATAAAGTCATTTATAAGTTGTCCTTTGCTGTCAGTCTCCAAGAATCTGATTTTACACTTGTCTGCCTGTGCATCTGTCCTTATCTACCACATTCTGCTTATTTGTCATGATAATTATTTCTGTCCGTCTGTCTTCTCACCGGACGGACACTTTTTAACTCTCAATCAGATCGATTATCTTCATATGCTTATATTCTCTGGAGTTTAAAGCTGTGCTTTCCTTCTTTTTTGTTGTTGTTTTCTGTGTTTTTATCTGGGTTTGTGTTCTCCTCACAGTCATTGCAATGGTTGTGGCATGGATCACAGTGATGGAGGGTAACAATTCTAATTAAAGAATCCCAGTAGCTATTTTAAACCTCTAGCTATGTGTTTGCATAAAATAGTTGGCTTGTTTGGAGTTCAGAAGAAATGCTGTCGTAGTCCCTTAAGGGAAACGTATAATTGATTCGGAATTAATTCAGCATGTTGCTTTCTAAATCAGACAGGCCTTGTTGGTCTTGTGCAAAATAGCTTGACTGTTGTTCTGCTGCTGTAGTATTAGTTTGTTTGGCCCTTAACTGCCATATTAACATTTGAATTAATTTCCTATCCAGGTCTGTCACGGGTCCCCAAGTTCCCAGAACTTTATGGTAATATTTGATTCTTATTAGGCTAGTTGTAGCATCAGAATGAAAATGCCTTCATAAAACCCGATTTTATTCTCTCTAATAATTTTGAGTAAACATGCTTAAGAAAAAATAAGCCTTTCCTCTCTTCCTCTGCATAGTAGAGTAGATTATCTGATTAGATTTTAGCTCCTGATAGATTTTGTAGCTTTGGAATATTAATGAAGGAAAAGAATTTGTTGAAACTGCAGGAACCACTCAAGTTTAAGACGCAGGGATCATTTTAATATGCAGCCGCCCATGTTTGCACAGGACTCTGTCTTATTTAGAGCATTAATTAGCAAATTAATGACCTAATTAGCATAACTGCCTATTCAGTGGTGATTATAGAGGGACTTTGGAAAGCCCAACATGCTTCTCACTGTTTGACACCTATCAGTTTGAATGATGTTCAAGATTCATGTTAAGAAGCTATTTGTGAATGAGCTACAAAATATAATTTATCTTGGAAATTATTGCAATTTAAAAATAAATAGAGGAAGAAGAAAAAGCTGTTCTTTGACCAAAACTACGAAACATAAGAGAGACACCTTTTTTATGTTTAATACTGAGGGTTTAGCAGTCTGGAATAGTGTGGATATATATATATTTTTTTTATTATTTTACTTGTTGTTGAGGTTTGGGAAAGCAAAGATTATTATTATATATATATATTTTCAAACTTTTTGTTTTTTAAATATTTGTTCTGAATTGATGCTTTTTATACTATTGAGGTAAAGTTGTTAATTAACCGTCCTTCCTTCCATCCATCCATTCACTTATTTCTGTCTGTCCCTCCATCAGGGAAGATAACAGTCTATTATTTTCTAATATTTTTCTGTCATTCAGTCCTGCTGTATAGTTTCAGTTTTTCCAGGTTGTATTTTTAAAAGTCAGAATTTAGAAATACCTATTCTAACTTTATAGTTATGATGAATATACTGACTAATTTATGTATTTTATTTTCTGATTTTTTTTTTTACATTTTGATTAAAAATAGTCTAAAAGTATTCCTTCACATGTGTTTGACGACAATAAAGAGTGGAGTTTTTCTTAGGGCTTCACATATTATCCATGTTCCATCTGCTGCTGTTTCTATGTTTCTGCTGTCAGTGGTTTGTTTTCACTTGTCATGTTTGTCTAGAGACTCTTATTGCTCAGTCAGCTTAGGTTTTTCAGCACAGTCAGCAGGAAGGAGGTCAGGGAGATCTATGAGTTGTAGTTTGGGACTAAGGTTGGCACAACACCACTGCTTTATTCAAAGCTGGCTTCTTGACAAGTCCAGCTATGATCTACTGGCGTAAAGGACTTTCTGTCCAGCAATACTTCTAAATCTTTGCTGAAAGCTTTAAGTGGCTTTAGTCATGATCCCAAAATACAAAGCAGACTGTCAGAAAGAGAGAAACTGTTTTTGAGATATCAAAATCACGTTAGATTAGTATTTTTTTCTGAAGTATTGCAATACAACCACATATATGTTATTTAATCTAAATAAAGTTAGTGGTGTTAAACATTGAGGCAGCTAATTACAATGTTGCAATAAAATACTGTGAATTTTATGTAACAACAAAAAGAGTCACATGACTTAAGTAGAAGAGAAATGTTTTTTATTTATTCACTGTTTTTTGCAAATAAAGATATAAATCATCTGGTTTTCATTAGTATTTAGCCTTCTTAACTTACAAAACATCAGTGGTATAAATTGTCTTTCGAAAGCAACTTATTGATAAACTCCTCACTGGTGTTTACACATCTGGTCTGACTGAGCTTAAGCTATTTTCTAACAAATTTATTTTTAAATGCCTATATGCAATGCTGGTAGGTCCCAATGTTAAAATACTTCAAGATGTGATTACAGCAACATTGATTTCTGCTAAATGTTGATTAGGGGTGAAAACATAAATTCATCTGAAAGGTTAAATAGACTTTGAAACTGATTTCAAAAAGTGAGACTCCTATACTGAGTTACATGGATTCATTACACAGAGTGAAATATTTCCAACCCTTTAATATTGATGATTATGGCTTACAGATAATATAAACTCTAAATTCAGTGTTCTATACAGTCTCAGCATTACATAAGACAAATTTTAATAAAAAAATATTATGTATGGATGTTACATAATGTTAAATTGATGGCCTACATAATCGTTGGAAAGGATGTTGACTTGACAGGTCATCAAAAGGCAACCAGTGAACCATTCCCAAGCAGTGCTATATCCAGGCACATTCAGAGTAACGCTAAGTGGAAGGATAACCTGTAGTAGGAAAAGGTAAAACAGGGATAATGGGAGGTTAGGATTGCCATAATGGAAGATGGCTGCGCCTCTAGGCTTGATATGGCTGTCGACAATTCCACAAAATATTCTACAAATAGCTAGAACTCTACAAAAATAGGCTAGTTGTCGAAGTCTAAGTCAAGAAAAATTATTTAAAGTATTTGGATGAGTTTAATAAAGGAATTGAGGCTGGAGTCACTGCAATCAGATCAACACTAAGCATGGGCTAAAAACATTGCATTCTTTATTGTAGGCCACTAAAGTAGTCTTTTTTCAGATGAAAGTAAAGTTTTATTTTAATTTTTTATAAGTTCCTACAGTGTGGTTAAAGGGAGGAGTGGCTCAGAATCTGTTAGGGTGAAGATTACACAAACACTGATGAGTTTCGATGTCTGGTCATTTTACTGGTGGAGACTCGCTGTATTTTCAGATGTCTGCAGTCAATGAAGCCTTCTACCATCTTAAGGCTATTACTTTCTTCTTTCTGCTTACAAGCTTTATGAAGATAGATTAATTTTTGGATTTGGAAACTGCCACCACAAACAAATTTAGTGATGTTGGTGTTATGTGGTTGGCCAGTAGTTGACCTGAAACCCATAAAGGAGCTACCGCCAAGCTTTTATTATATCTCACCACTCCCACAGGCTTATCACCTCCAAACCACGCTGCATATAAGCAGTTCTTTATGCAAAAGAAACTCCAACTGAGGATTAAGTGAACTGAAATGCATTCTTAACTTATTAGTTTTTTCATTCATATTTATTTGTCAGTGAATTCACCATCCGCTGACAAATCCACTAAATCCTTTTCCTCAAAATTAATGCAGAAATGTCACTGTTTGAAATGCCAAAATTTTTTTCAGTTTGTCCACAGCTGAGACTAATCTTCCAGTTTCAACAGGGTCTTAATTGTTTTTTGAACTAACTTTAATGTCTTAAAAACTCTGAAATTCAAACAACTTTTGTGTTAAATATACATATATATGTTAGGATATATGTACGAATGTATTCATCATGGTTTAAAAAAAGGTCTTAATAGGTTTTAAATTTCAGTTAATGAAAACTACAGGAACACTGGCCTTTAATGGTATATAATAGATGGATGAACGATGAAGCCGAGAGTTTTTCTATTTAGTTAAGTGAGAGAAAACCTGTCCTTAAACAGTGCTTCATTCACAAGTCTGAAAAATTTGCATATGCTGTTCAAGAAGTTAAGAAATTAGAGAATATTTGTTCTTTCAATATCTGTAAGCATGTTCATAAAAATTGCTTTTGAAATGATGTTTGAAAAAGGTTTCCCGTTTTCCTCAATTTTAGCCTACTTGTATTATTTAATCAAAAAAGTAAATCTCAGACAATGTGAAAGAAGAATAGAAACAAAATCCCACTGATATAGAAAATTAGATATTTGAGAAAAAAGTTCATAAATTTACAAATTAACCATTTATGATTTAAACTACTGTCATCTTATATGTAAGAAGTATCCATAGTGGTAGTTTATGAAACCTGTCTTTATTTGTAGGTACAAATTCCAACTTCGAGAGCCTCATATTTTTTTCTTTAACACTAAACTGAGCTTTAAAGTAAAAAAAATAAAATAAAAATTAAAAACTTTTTATTTTTCATTCTCAGGTGGCTCCCTGTGTCCAAACAGCAGTGCACTTCAGGAGGTGCGGAACTGTAATGAACATGCCTGTATAGTTTACCATTGGCAGACAGGACCCTGGGGGCCATGCACAGAAGACCCATCAACAGCATCCCTGAACACCTCTGCACGTCCCAATGGAGAGGATCAAGGTCTGTGCTCCATGGGAGTGCAAACCCGCAAGGTCATGTGCATCCGGGTCAACGTGGGACAGGTGCCACCCAAAAAGTAAGCTGGTTTCAGTTTCATATAAAGTAGTAAACATTCAAACTAAGTTTGGCAGATTGACATTTATTAATAACTCACTCAAATCAGCAATATAAGGTCAATCTTCATATATTCCCTACAAATCTAGTTTAAATAGAAATAGTTATGGGGATCCTTCGTTTTGTAACACATAAAAAGTTCAATCAGATTTTAATATTAGAAACAAATAGAAATGTTTCTGTCGCCTTATAAAATAAACCATATTTCCTCTACCACAAATTACTTATAAAGGTTTTTAAGAACACTTAAAGAGACCAAAACATTATCAATTAAGGCAGACCGACTATACATAACACACTGTGTCAGAAATACGTTTTACCTGGAGTTACCCTTAGTTTGCTGAAAACAGCTGCTCTACAGACATCAAAGGTCACAGAACCTGCAGTAACTTCATCGGTGCAAAAAATGGACCAACTGCCATGAGCAGTTAAATGTCAGTGATGTACTCAGTCTGCTCAGGTTTAATGTCTTTAGAAGCAAGTAATCAAAGTCCTGCTACTTGTTTCAGTCACCCCTTCTTCTCTGCTGCCAAAGCTGCAGCTTCCAGCCAGTAAAATGTGTGACTATCTCAGTTAAGCATCTGAGTGATAAACTGTGAGAAGAGGGAACTAGAAGATTGATCGTGAAGGCTGACACAGTCAGTGGTGTGAAACAGGTGACTATTTCTTCTTACCTGGACAGCAGGCAGTTTCTTTCAGGCTATAATCAGTCTGATCTGTACATGAATCACTTTCAGACCAGAGATGCACATTTTTTACATCAGTGTATTCATTATGGACAATATTTCATTTAATACAGGAATTATATTAATAAGATTTGCTTAGCTGCTCATCAATGTTCTAAAATGGTTACATGTTAAAAATGTTATAATGTAAATGTCTTAAAAACAATAACTAATGAAATAAGTACTGCATTATTGAAATTTCTACCAACATTTTTAAACTTAATAGACTAGTAATAAGTTAATAAATTGCATTTGGCTGTTTCTGCTTTTTGAATTAGCTGCTTCATTTTTTTTTTTACATGTGTATTAAACTTAGGCTACAGTCAAACTGCAGGCCTCTATGCTCAATTCAGATTTTTTTGTAATTTATTTTTTATTTAATTTTTTCAAACATGCGACTTGTATGTGATCTCCTGTGTGAACTACAGTCATACAACGCAAGTGTCCCACATGAGCAGTAGAGGACGTAATGACATCACAGGCAAGCGCGCTCTTTTTTACAGAAGTAAACATGGATGATAGTGACGGAGCGCATCTAGCGATCTTTCCCAATCTTAAAAACTCAATCTTTTCAAGATGGTTAAACATAAATACTGCTCTCTGCATCGTCGTCCGCCATGGCTGTTGTTTTTCGTGCCGCTTCTTCATAGCAAGACCCAGAATAGTGACAGTTGTCGGGTAATAATTGCGTTCAGGTCGGATGAATGCGACCTGACGGTTCAGACACAGTTCGCATTTGAAAAGATCAGATTCATATCGGATTCAGGACCACATAGCCAAGTGGCTTGGGTCGCATTGGAAAAAATTGGATCTGTGCTGTTCAGACAGCCATGAAAAGTTCAGATACAGGTCGCATATGGCCCAAAAAATCATATTTGGGTCACTTCAGGCTGCGGTGTGAACGTAGCCTTAGTTGTGATGATGATCCTTTTACAATAACTGTTTGCTACAAATAAAAGAAACTTTAGTTGTGTTAATCTGTTCGGGTTAATAAAAACTAAGGATATTAGCTGAAAACTAAACAGGGCTGGAACAGTACCTGCAGAAATCTGTAGATTATGATGAGAACAGGGAAGAAATGAGAGAAAGAGATCAGGATAGTAGAACAAAGACCCAGCAGCTTGAGGATAATGAGTCGAAGTGAAAACAAGGGGACTGAGTGAGCTGGTTAGTAAACTGAGCACAACCAACATGAGTTAAAGTCCCAGTTCGTATCTTTCCTTTGCAGGCGACCCCAGATAAATAATCTCTGTGTCCCTGAAAGCCTAATTAACCCTACCGTTTTGGGCACTGGTGATTTCTCATTGATGATAATGACGGTAATTAAATGGGATTGATACTTTAAGGCAATTTAATCAGGAGGCAGATGAGAGGAAGGATGTTTGCGGTTAACTGCGAGGACCACACCACATGAGGAGAATTCAAAGTAGAGCAGTTTACCCAAACATCTGTCGAAAAGTTTAGCTCAGTCCCTGTCAGTTATGGAAGGATGCAGAAGCTAAAGTCAAAATTTTATGATTATCAGTTGTAGTCATAATGAACAAGAATGTCAAATTAGTTTATGCAGAGACGGGTTGTAGCTAGGGCTGCAACTAACGATTATTTTGCAAATTGATTCATTTGTCGAGAATTATTTCAATTAATAATCAGAGAGCCAAAGTTTTTATAGAAGATTTTTTTACAAAAACAAACCAGGAGAAATTAAAACTTTTCCACTTCTCTGGATAGAGCATATTGACACATGAAAAAAATTTTTTTTTATCTTAAATGCAAAATGTTTTACATATTTTTTTTTTACAATCTTGGTATAATTACTGGTCTAAGGGGGTTGCTCTGTCAATTAAATGCACTTTAGAGTCTCTATAATCCAGTTTATTCAATTCAATTGAGTTTATTTATATAGC
>NW_015151056.1:446777-450298 GCF_000732505.1 Cyprinodon variegatus
TAACAGATTCTGCAGAATAGGAGAATAGAGAGAGAATGAAGCAGAATGATGAAATGGGGGTCCCTATGTCCTCCAAAAGTCTAAACCTATAGCAGCATAACTATAGAGATAACTCAGTTAATGATTAATTGATTACTAAATTAGTTGATGATTATTTCAATACTCGATTAATCACAATTAATTTGATAATTGTATCAGCCCTAATTGCAGCTAGTTACATTTACTCAGTTACGTTGACTTGCCTGTGCCGTACAGTTAATGGTTTTTCAGTAGGTTACTATTTTTGTTTATTTAAAACATATGTTTTAGGTCTTAATTACAGTTCCCTTATTCTGAGAAATTTAACTTGACTGGGACAACAGTAGCATTGAGTGTAGGAGTTTGCCCTGCAATTGGAGGGTTGTTGGTTTGAGCCCGGCTCCAGCTTTCAGTATTGTTGTGTCCTTGGGCAAGAAATTTCACTCGTATCACCTACTTATGGTGGTCAGAGGGCCTGGTGGCGCAAGTGTACGGCAGCCTCACTTCTGTCAGTGAGCCCCACATCAGCTGTGGCTACAATGTAGTTTGCCACCATAAGTGTGTGAATGAATGGGTGAATGAATGATTGTAGTGTAAAGCGGTCAGGAGACTTGACCAAAGCGCTATAAAAGTACAAGCCATTTACCAATTCAAGAAACAAACATTTTAAGCTTTTTAAGTAAATGTCTAGAATGGATTAACTTTTTGGTGAGTTTGTATTAGGTATTTATTAAGATGCACATCCGCAGTCATTCATTCTTGAAAAAAATGGGTCTAATAAAAAAATCTAAACTTTAAGACTAAAGTCCATAAAACACCATAATCCTTATCATTAAATGGATGGTTGGAGTAGAAATGATTTAAGGTTTTGGGGTATTATGTGTTTAAGAGGAACAATAGAGGAGAGTAAAAATGAGGACAGGTGACCCTGTCAGTGATGGTTGTCTGCTGACTAAGACTCTACTTCTGTACATCAGATCCAGATAAATTATTAAAGGTTTTTGTTTTTATTTTTTTGTGTTATTCTTTTTTTTTTAATGCACTAGCAAATGTGCAAGAATAAATCAAACAAAAGCTCTCTGAAAGCGAGGGCGGAGTAAAATGGTGATGTACGGTAGCTCTTCTTTTGTTTGTCAATAACCTTGTATAATCAACTATAATTTTGAGCCAAAGCCTAGTCTGATGAAAGATAACTAATGAGTGTCCAAATAAGCACCTACTCAAGTTCTTACAGGATTATTATTATTATAAATGGCCTTTGCTAAATCTGTTCACAGTTTGAGAAGTTTACACAATTGAAGATGTCACTTGATTGAGGTTTTTAACATGTCCTCCTCTGTGGACTCTTTTTGTAATACTTAAATTGACGCAGAGTTGCTAAGATCTCAAAGAGACTTCAAAATAGTCCATTAGCCCAAACAACACAACGTGTGAAGGTTTGTCAAGCTGTAAATAAATGTCGGCTCTCTAAACTGCTCGTTTAAAAGTGAAGCTTTAAATTGCTGTTCTGTGAGCTGCATCGCTAATCACACATATACTAACACACCACTTTGTGCATGAATAAAGAAAGCAGTTTTTGCCATCAATCTTCTGCCTGTCCATATTTATATTTTCATTTATGCTCTGTGTTATGCTTCAGCAAGGCAGAACACAGCCTATTTGTTCCTGAAAATACCATCGGGTTGGGAGAGGGAAAAAAAAAAGCAAATCTCTGCAAACATAGCTTTACTCTGGAACAATTTAGGTTTTTAACCATCAAATAAATTTAGTATGCTTAACTTTTTTTGTTTCATTTTATTAGATTTCTCAAGAGAAAAGCATGTTAATTCCAGAATATAATATATGCATATCTATATGATTATCGTCTGTAAAGATTAGCTTGGATGGGCCTAAAAGTAGCACAAAGGCAATCCTCTACAACTTTTTCCATTTGCCTCTGTTGCTGCACAATGCTAAATGACCACCATGATAACTTTAGGATTTTGAAGTCCAGGAACCCGAGTTGGAACCCCACCTATGTCTGCATCAGTCGCTGTCTGTGGCCACACTTCACCTGCATTGCTTACTGATGGTCAGAGTGTCCGGTGGCGCCTGTGACCGGATGGCGGATGCCTCATTTCTGCCAGTGTGCCACAGGGCAGCTGTGGCTACATAGTAGCTTGCCACCATCAGTTTTTAAATGTGTGAATCACTGAATTTAGCATAAAGTACTTTCAAATAACCTGACTTGAAAACATGCTATTTGATAACTGGAAATTTACCATTTAAGCATTAGTGTTTTTGAAAATAATACAACAGCGATCTTAATATTTTTTTTAAAGTAATATAAATCCTTGTTTTATTTAGTTTCATTTCTTATTTTATTTGTGCTCAGAATTCAGGTCCTCAAAATGACAAAGAAATTCAGATTTTTCAAATTGCATTGCAGATCATTAATAGTGTCTTGTCCCTATTCTCAAACCCCTACACTATTTACTTCAAAAAACAACTTAACCTATAGATTACAATATTAAAAAACTATTTAATATTGGATATGTCCCCCATTGAGGATGGTTTGGATGCTCTGGATCGGCGTATACAACAGAGTGTACCAGTTGCTGCCAATATCCAGCGACTTTGAACAGCTATTGAAGAGGAGTGGACCATCGTTCCACAGGCCACAATTGACAACCTGTTCAACTCTATGCGAAGGAGATGTGATGCATTGCATGTGCCAAATGGTGGTCACACAAGATACTGACTGTTTTTTTTCCAAATTTTGTCAAAAGTTTTGTCATAACCAGAATTATTTCAAAACCTTTCTTTAATGGCAATAGAAACAATACACAGCTTGCTAAATGTCTTGGAATGGCATGAAATGTTATTCCAGTGTGTATTACCTTTCACCGATCAAGAATACAGGTAAGTAATTGCTGTCTTTCCCAAATGGCCTCAGAAAGCAGTTATAACTGCAGAGGGCACAAACAAACCAAGTGTCCTGTTAATGCGTCCAATACCAGCACATCAGCAGCGTGTAAACGCTAGTTTCACTGAGTGGCCTCACACTGATGGCGGAGACATTCTCTAGGAGTTAAGCTGGCAGGGAATTTCAAGTGTTTTCTATCTACAATCTATTTGGGCATCTCCAGTTGTTGGGAAGCAACAATTCAATCTAAAAGCTTATTCCTAATGTCTCTCTGACTGACACCTGTTTTAAAGGGATGCTGATGATAATCTTGTCATTACATATTGTCGAAGTTTTGTCAGAAAACTAATCGTCTGTTTTAGAGCCTCCATGTGTAGAGTAATAGCTTTGTGTTATGGAGCTCACAAAAAAAGTGTGAGATACAAAACAAAGATGAGTGGGAATTACTGGATGCCTTTGCACAACATATGAAAACTAAAATTCAAGACATCTTTAAAAGATTACTGGGCTTATGCCAGAATTTATGTAGATTTCTTTTGTGTTTTAACCATCTGGTGCTCCAAAAACCTCCTTTTTGTTCTGTTTTTTTTTTTTTTTT
>NW_015151056.1:450308-466642 GCF_000732505.1 Cyprinodon variegatus
TTGAGCCCGGCTCCAGCTTTCAGTATTGTTGTGTCCTTGGGCAAGAAATTTCACTCGTATCACCTACTTATGGTGGTCAGAGGGCCTGGTGGCGCAAGTGTACGGCAGCCTCACTTCTGTCAGTGAGCCCCACATCAGCTGTGGCTACAATGTAGTTTGCCACCATAAGTGTGTGAATGAATGGGTGAATGAATGATTGTAGTGTAAAGCGGTCAGGAGACTTGACCAAAGCGCTATAAAAGTACAAGCCATTTACCAATTCAAGAAACAAACATTTTAAGCTTTTTAAGTAAATGTCTAGAATGGATTAACTTTTTGGTGAGTTTGTATTAGGTATTTATTAAGATGCACATCCGCAGTCATTCATTCTTGAAAAAAATGGGTCTAATAAAAAAATCTAAACTTTAAGACTAAAGTCCATAAAACACCATAATCCTTATCATTAAATGGATGGTTGGAGTAGAAATGATTTAAGGTTTTGGGGTATTATGTGTTTAAGAGGAACAATAGAGGAGAGCAAAAATGAGGACAGGTGACCCTGTCAGTGATAGTTGTCTGCTGACTAAGACTCTACTTCTGTACATCAGATCCAGATAAATTATTAAAGGTTTTTGTTTTTATTTTTTTGTAATTCCAAAAAAGAAAATTAAAAACAATCCACTGGACTTTTTTTCCAAGTTTGAAGACGTTTCTCTTCCAACTAGGAAGCTTTTTCTATTCAAAATGTCAGAAATAGTGTTGAGAACTAGGATTTATAGAGTGGACCAAAAACAAAGCTGTTTTTTTCTTTTGGCCTTTTTTTGTACCTTGTATCTTCAGCTGGCACAATCAAACCAGCAGGTATTGTTGATTAGTTCATGCTTGGCATCTTTATGGAACAAACAGGACTTCCTTCACCGTTCTAATGCAGATGTGACCCATCTCATCCACAGATGGGTCGGAGCTTTTTTAACGCGCACCCCCTCCCGCCCTCATTCACACATACACAGCCTAAGGCAATGAACCTCATGGAGGGCATGTCTCTCTTGCCACACACACACAAAACACATTTTCTGTCAAAGCCCAATAGAAACGTGGGACACAACAGAGAAAAATATGTCAGTGCCTCAGGCTTGGTCTGCTATCATCCTATCAAGGAAGCTGTTATTGTGGGAGGGGGGTAAAAACAACAATGTTGGCTTATTGATTTTGACAGTCTGTGAGCAGACTGCTACCGAATGGGTGTTTGTATAATAACATTGGAATATGTGAAAATGGGGACTGAATGATTCATAGTTATTAATTTAAACTACATCAGCCTTCAGTTCTGTAAGCTTTACTCCTGCCATGTTGTCTTGGGGCTTTTTGTTTTTGATGTTACAAAAATAAAAAATAAATAACTTAAGGATCAAAAAATGCTAAATTATTACTTGAAGAACTGTAATTCTTTCATTTACAACTAATCAGAACAAGTTTTTTAATTGAATGTATTAGTTCTGTTTTCCAGCAAGGCAGGGCTTTAAAATGTAATCTTGCTGAATTGAATAATCTTTTGATTTATGAAATTAACCAAATCACAAGGTCATCTAAAACATTTTGTTTATTTATTCCACAACTATGAAATCTAAGAATCCTTCTGCAGCTGCATTGTTGTTTAGAATGCATCAGCTGCATCTTGTCTAGAATCACCATAAGTAAAGACTAATGATTTTCACAAACAAAAATAGGTGCTAAGAAAAGTAAAATGCAATATGATAAAAGGTAGATGGATGACATCACTGCAACTAACTTCCCACCCCCACAGAGAGTGTAGTGTTCCTAAAAACTTAGCATTCAGGTTGTTACTATATTCAGAAATTTCTTTTATCTCTACATGACACTGGTTAATAATTCTATTGCAACCGTTGAAACCTCAATACACTCCTTCTTATAAAGTTACAAAGACCTACTTTTGAAAGGGCATGTTCTAAAATAGAAGAAACTGGGAAAAAAAGTCTCCAAATATTGTAAGTGCATTTTAAAATCCCACTCAACCCTTCAAAATTGTACAATAATAACACTATTTATTAGTATTAAGATGCTGCATGATATGTGATACCGCATTTAACTCAGAAATCTACAATTTAATCTAAAATGATAGCAGACTTAACCTAACTTATTGTTTCAAGCCAGAAAACAGAGAGGATTTGTTTAATACCATGCTCAACAACCAGAATAATCAATTTTTAGGCATGTTATGTTTTTGAATTTTATGAAGTGTGTGTGAGTCCACACAGAAGAGCATCAGTAGTGTTAATAGAAGCAGCCAGACGAACAATAGCCAAAGGCAGTCATCTGTCTCATTCAGGAGAGGTCATCTACTTTTGTACTGCTTATGTGATGTGTCATGACTGTAAATTAATAAACTGACAGTCTGTAACTTTTCACTCCAAAGTATTACAGGAATGTGCAGACCTTAGTTTTCTCTTTGGCTCCTATAGTGGAAAAGGCCAGAAAAGGTCATACATTATGTGGAACCACCAGCAAACCATGCAGATGAGAGAGATCAGAGCAACATTCTCTTTTAGGGATATAAGGAACAATCATATCTGTGATATAAGATGGAGCTTGGCCATTTAAGGCTTTGCATGTGAGAAGTAGGATTTTAAATTATATTCTGGATTTAAAAGGAAGCCAATAAAGAGAAGCTAGGATAGGAGAGATATGATCTCTCTTTTTAATTTTCATCAGAACTCCAGCTGCAGCAGTTTCTGGAATTCCTGATAGTAAAGGATTACATTAGAACACATTAATGCTGCTTTGCAAAGTTAAGTTATTTTTTAAACTATGTAATTTACTTTTTTATCATTATTGTTAACACTTTAAATTGTTAGATTACCAACTTTAAAACTATTTTCAGTATTCACCCCATACCCTACTCTTAAAGAAAACTCAAAACAGAAGAAAAATGTCTAAAAGAGAACTCTTAGCACAACACTGTGTTTAAAAAATATGCTTTTCTGGGTAA
Organism: Cyprinodon variegatus; assembly: GCF_000732505.1. NCBI lineage: Eukaryota > Metazoa > Chordata > Actinopteri > Cyprinodontiformes > Cyprinodontidae > Cyprinodon > Cyprinodon variegatus. The sequence continues at coordinate 453,295 of NW_015151056.1, forward strand.
TAGAAAAATATCCCTATAGCTATATATACTGTATGCAGCAGTGTGTTAACAGAATGAGTGCATATTTTCCCACAAGCTAAATTTAGTAAAGAACAGTCTGCAACTCAACCAAAAACATCATTTTTTCAAAAGGTGTTACAGCCTGCTTGATGAAGAGGAAAATAATTATGAGGGTTTAAATAAAACAGCTCACTTCACTGAGCTTGCTTTCCTCTTCATCAAGAACATTCTTTTTCTCTGCCTCTCTATTATGAGCCAGAACTTCATATTCAGTCAACTTTTACTGTTGTTGAACAATACAGTAAAAACTTTCATTTTGAAAATGCAAATACTGTGGGGAATGGGGACAAACCTTCCTAAAACTGGCATTCAAAAACAGGCCTCTGCAACACAACTGAACAAGGAACTAGGTTTGACAAATGGAATTCCAACTAGTTATTACTTGTGACCTTTTTACTCATATAAACTCAGATATGGCTTCTAAATTCTGTTCAAACTGATTTTAACACCAGCTGATTAATTATTTATAGAACTTGACTGCCTGGAGTTTTTAGAAGAATAAATTTAGATGAAGATTTATTTCCCTAGAGCCCCGATAAATCACACAGACTCAAGTAAATTCATGCACTTTGTGGCTTTTAAACCAGCGGTCAATACTGTTGTTTTCCTGAAAGCTGCAGTGGACCATCAGATGGTAAGGAACACCAAATAACTAAAAAGGGAACAAAGAAAACATGCACTCTTAAGCATTAGCTTTGTTTGCCTTTCAAGACTTGAATCTTGTACTTTTAAGTGTATTCAGTAGAAAGAAAAACGTTATTCTAATATATTGAAAGATGTATAACAGTTTAATTCAATAGGAAATTGACCGATAGGAAATTGAATTGAAGGGAGGTTGGGATGATCATCATAGAATTGTTTTTTTTTTTGTGTGTGTGTGTCCTATCGTGCCAATAGAGCTCTGGGAAGAGAGCTCCTGGAGCTACATGATAGCCCCACAGATTTGCTTTCACAATCAGACGTTTATGACTGTTGCCATAATATTGTTGATACTTGTATATGGAACTTATGGAAAATTATTTAGGGAGTAAAATTCTATACAACGGACACAGAGATGGAAAGGGAGGTAAGAAAGAAAGAGGGGATAAGAACTAAGGGCAGAGAGAAAGATATTGACAGGGAAGAAAGAGGCACCAGTCCACCATTTCATTGGATGATTTAAATATTTTAGGCAACGCCCAGTTTTCCACTTGCAGCTTTCTATTTCCGGTTCTTTTCCTGAAAAGAGATCAGGAAAAAAAAAATCCACTATACTTTGTTTCCAAGTTTGAAGATGTTTCGCTTCCCATTCAGGAAGCTTTTTCAATTTAAAATGTATAGCGTTGAGTTCGGGGCTTTATACAGTAGCCCTCGAACTCAACAGGTCGGCAATTTGTTGCAGGGCAACGCAGAAAGCAAAAAGACATACAACCATCCAAGCATACTCCAAACCCACCTCCACACAGTCACACACACGCACACACACTTAAGGGCAATTTAGAGATACCAATTAACCTAACAGTGAAGTTTTTTTGACTGTGGAAGGGAGCGGGAGTACCCAGAGAGATCCCAGGCATGCATGCTGAGAACATGCAAACTCCATGCTATAAGACCCCAGGCCAGGAATCAAACCAGAACCTTCTCGCTTCAAGGCAACAGCACTAAACAGTGCGCCACCTAGATCGCACCTTTATATTTTCATTTGAAATTAAGGCCTTCATTGTTTGAGAGGAAGAAAAAAATGCTCATACAGTTGAGATTAAGAATGTTTATTTAAGATGTAATCCAAAAAAAAAAAAAAACACCCACAACAATGTTCCTTCTAAGCTGAGAAAAGCTATGCAGCACATAAAATAAAATCCAGCATAAACTCTAAATCAAATAGATCAATACAATTTTGAATCTTTTTTAACTTAAAGGAATAGTACACCCAAAACATGATTAGCCTTCATTTTCTACTCACCCCCATGCTGAACAACACTCTGGAGTACTTATTTGATATCTCAAATGCATCTGGAGATCTGGGAGGCTTCTTGCTGTCTGCTGACATTCAAATAATGGAGGTCTATGGCGCCCGAGACAGAAAGGTCCATAAAAGTCCAGTCAATATTCCTCCATACTGCTCGTCCAATGTATTCCAAGTGTCCTGAGTGGGTGGCATCCAGAATTTACTCGAAACGAAGTCATTTAGAATGTTTTTAGAGCATAAACAGTAGTGTATAGGATTTCCTGAAAGCACGCACATGCGCGATCACGACGCTACGGAAGCCGGCAGACCAAACCAGCGCATTCAGCTCGGCAAAGAACTCATGCTCTTCCTCAACACTGAAGTCCTCAGACATTTTTCTTTCGTTGTTTCTTTCTTTGCACAGGCAAACGGCACATTTCTTCTTCTACGCTTGCATTATTGGCAGAGCAGACGCTGAATGCGCACTTTCATCTGGTTTGGTGTGCCGGCTTCCGTAGCGTCGTGAACGCGCATGTGCGCGCTTTCAGGAAATCCTATACACTACTGTTTATGCTCTAAAAACATTCTAAATGACTTCCTTTCGAGTAAATTCTGGATGCTACCCACTCAGGACACTTGGAATACATTGGACGAGCAGTATGGAGGAATATTGACACGTTTTTTGTGGACTTTTATGGACCTTTCTGTCTCGGGCACAATAGACCTCCATTATTTGAATGTCAGCAGACAGCAAGAAGCCTCCCAGATCTCCAGATGCATTTGAGATATCAAAAAAGTACTCCAGAGTGTTGTTCAGCATTGGGGTGAGTAGAAAATGAAGGCTAATCATGTTTTGGGTGTACTATTCCTTTAAACCATCAATAAACATATGAGAAACAGCTGTTTCTCATATGTTTTTTTTTTGTGTGGATAAATTCAGGTAGTTAATGAAGTAAAAACATAAACAGGGATGAATCAGCTCATTCTCAGATATGTTGGCTGCAGCACTTAGATGTGAGGAGCTAAAGGAGATCCTGCAGCTTGTGGATTTGCGCTACATTTCAAGGATGCAATGCTGATAGTCTTAAAATAGCATATTTGGACAACCATTAAATAAGTTAGGACAGACCTGAAAAATCCGTACAATTAAAGTCATTGATATTCTGGTGAAATTATAACTATTTTTATGATATTAATTATAAAGTGCTTATAATGTTATATAATAAAGACATTAAAAAAAGCTGTGTAATAACAAAATTACAAGCAAAGAGTTACATGATTATACTGTATCACAGGCAACAGCATGCATTTCATTGTGCAAAATGTGAATGTTTTATTGTTAACGAAAAGTTCTGTCTGAAAGGTGCATTGTTTCCTTTTGGCCTCGCCAAAGCTGGGCTCTTACATATAGTTTACGACACAATTGATGAACAAGTCTTTTTTATTTTCATTTTAGGTCGGTAAAAAGCTTAAATTAACAGTAAACTGTAAATTTAAGTGATATGACCAAAATTGTTGGGAAATTGTTGCTGTAATCTCTTAATCTTTTAATAAACAATGTAACTTTGCATGATGGTGATGTTGATGCTGCTCACATTGGTCCTTAGTCTACTTAGGGGGCTTGTGTGTACAGTATGCATAGACACATGAAAAATTAGATTGAACATTTCCCACTAGTATTAAATTCCAGATCATAAAATATGAATACACAATTTGATATTAGGTAGTTCCAACCCTCTGTTAGAGGTCTATGTATTCTTAAAGACTTGCTTAAGGTTGTAGAGTAAGTCATTGATGCACATGTGGGTGCTGATGTACTTACAAATCAAACTGATTGTGGTTTTTAAACAGAAGGCATATTTTACATAAAATTTAGAATGCAGAATTTCCATTTAATACATGTTTTTTTTTTTTTTTGTTTTTTTGATGCATTGGTTGTGGACAATTGAAGGTTCTTCATGTGGAAGCTGTAACAAAAGGCAGTAAAATGTTTTTAGAATGGGCATAAAATGCTGCCTGTTCCTTCAGTCTAAGCAGCCCAAGTGAAAAAAAAAACCTTATTGTTACTCATTGTATGTATAGATGTGCACGAAATGTCACTTTTTAATTACCATTTCATGGGTCAATACTGCTAAAACAGATATGACTGAGACTTTTTTTAATTATTATTTGAACTATGTCGGCAAATATGTTATATGATTGTGTGGAGCTTCATTTATTTGGATCTTAAAGTGTTGTATCATTTGTCTCTATTTGCTTTCTCCCTTTTTTGTTTTTTGAACAGTATCTATAAAGTAGAGATTATGGTGATTACAGTAGGATTTCCACAGACTTAATTCAGATTCCCTATGGGATCTAATGTACAGCCTTTGGTTTAAAATTGTGTCCCTTTTTATGAAAACAATTTACTGAAGAGAGACACCTGATTACTGACATCATTGTTCTTATAGAAGAAACTGAAAATGCAGAAATATTTTAATGCAGTGGTCCGTCAGACATCCTATTTGTTTGTTTTTTTATGGACCTTTACAGTTTTATAAAACCAAGATAGATTTTTTTCTGCTTGAGTGGGATTTAGATCTATTATTATTAACATTAAACATCTCCCTGTGTTGCCTGTACTGTACATTTAGCTTGCCTGCTTGGCTCTTTATCATTCTACTGATAGCAGTGATGTGAGGAGGGTGCTTCTTCTCAACAACATTAACCCTGACCCAGATGATGACTGAATCAGTCATAAGATTAGCACATGAAATGGCAACCTGGAACTGGTGGACCAGTTAGACAGACCCAGAGAGATGAGATTACTCGATGACTACCAGCAAGTCTATCGTGACCTATTTATCTTGTTCCATTGGTATCCACAGGAGACCTAAGGTGCTTAAATGACGGAAGATTAACTGCCATCCTTGGCCTAAACAACATCAGCTTGACCCCATATTCTGTGGCTTCAAAGGGATTATTGCTCAGTGATAGCTGAATCCTTTTGAATATAGGCGTTTATATACTGATGCAGCTTTAGTCCTCATATGTTGAACACTTCCAGTGATGCCTATGTTGGTAATGCCATGCATCTAACAAAATAATTTTACCACAGGCCAAAAGTTGGAAAGCAAGATTAGATATTCAAAATTCCATTGTTTTATTGACATAATTGGCCAAACAAATAATGATTAAATAGTTGGTGTTGTTTGCAATGGAAACAATATTTAAATGAAAAATATGTAGGACACTTTCCCTCTAATAGATAGATGATGCATGAATCATTTGATTGAAATCATTTTGCTGAGATGCTTCATGTTGCCGTCTATCAGTATAATCAATCAATCTAGAAATGGTTTGATTTCAGTTATGAAATAGTTCAAATGTATACGTTTTGGGTAATGTTGTAGGATTCCACTTCTGCTGAGCTTGACATGTTTCTACAAAGTGTAGGTAGAATTTATAGTGGATTCTTTGATGCTGAGCTGGCCAAGTCTAGCTGGTGTCTGGTTTCCCTATCCATGGCACTGCCATCTCTATGATGCACATTTCCTATCAGGTTAATTGGTTTATGTCGAACATATCCGCTGTTCTGGTATTCACTCATTTTAATTTTAGACTCATTTGATAATGTGTGTCATGTTGACTGAGGCAGAGCTTTTTGAAGGTCCTATGTTTACCCTATTATGGTTTTGTTTTTGTTTTTTTTTGAAGACTTATTTAAATCCTTTTCAAAATGCTTTATGGTGAACCAAGCTAAATTCAACAGAAAAAAATGAAAACCCTCACTTGGAATGACATTTATTATTGCATTTTACAGAACAATTGTTAATTTTTTTTTTTTTTTTTTTCATTACTAATATACAATATTCATTGGTCCATAAGCAAAACTGGCCTTTTTAGAGTTCGGAATAACTATGTTAAAATGATTTAGTGGGACTCTACTGCTCTGTCTGAACTGAAGGAAGAACAGGTCTCAGAAATGCATTGAGAGTTATAGCTACATGCACAAAAATTCCCAGGTCCAGCACTGAAAAAAATTGTTTCATGTTTGCAGGGTAGGATATAAAACAATTGTGTTAAAGTAACTAAATGTGATTAAGTAAATACCAAAAGTGGTTGCATTATTTTTTTCAGCTTACCTCTGTTCAATTGAGGCTCAAAATCTCTGTGTACATGGACACCAAATAACATGATCCGATCATGTTGTATGTGTACAAAATGTACACAGATTAAAAAAATTTTAAGCATGCCCAGAACTGTCCAATTTTCAAGAAAAACGTTAGGCTAATTAAAACCGGCAGGCACATGCAGTGGAAATTATTTTACTCCAAATTTCCCAATGGGTGTGTGCATTTACACTTATCGTAGTGGCAATCGGCAAAAACCACCTTTCTCTTTCAGATTGAAATTTTCTCCCATCAAGCCAAATGAAATAAGTATCTTCTGTGCGACATTTTTAACCTCATCTGTCCTTCACTCAATTATTTGTGTCCACATAGATGTAGCTATGAACTGCTTAAATGCAGAAATTTCACAATGAAATGTATTAAAAAACACACAAAAAAATCTGATTGTACTGTTTACATGGACATAAGTATCAACAGAAGCAGACAGAGAGAAAAATAAAGCTTTTCTTTGTAAGTATTCTTTTTTTCTGTAGGTTATTAAGCTTGGATGATTTTTAGAATAAAAACGGCTGAACAGAATGTTGACTATTAATACAGAGACATTTTTTTTCTTTTCTCATAGAAAGTTTATTGTTCAAGTACAAACTCTGCTTTTACAAGTGAAATGTTGCCTTTTCAAGTTGAGGAGGGAAAAGTGGTTTAGAAAATACACAATCAATTTCTGTGAGAAACTCTTACCCAAAGAAGTAACTGTTATGTCAGATCAGTGGTGTATTGAGGACTTTAATGATGTCATCTATGCTTTGCATTAAATAGCAATTATTTATACAAAGATATGTTAGCATTTAAATGTTTAAAGAATCATGTAACTTTAACTGTTTGTGGTTTTCATGGTTTGTTGAATCAGTTGTTTTTCCTTTTCTAGCAAAATGTTTTAATCACTTCCATCTGGGACAGAGAAAGTTCTTTTGTCTGACACTTATATCAATACTGAAATAAACATTACTGTGCACAAAATAATACTCTAACCCAGCCATCCCCAAATTCGGTCCTCATGGCCCCCTGTCATGCAGGTTTTAGAGGTTTCCTTGCTCCAGCACAGCTGATTTTAATTGAAAGCTGAACCTCTGAAACCTGCAGGACAGGGGGCCTTGAGGACCGAGTTTGGGGATGCCTGCTCTAATCTGTTGACCCGGTCTTTGTCTTTTTTTTTTTGTAACACTTCACAAAACCAAGGAAACTGCTTTAGATCCTCTGCCAATAACAAAGCTTTTGGTTGTGGAAATAATGGTGTGTGGGGAGGTTGCAGGAAATGTTTAAAAATGGAATTTAATCAGGTTATGTTTCTCTGATTAGATTGATTTGAAACATAAGTGTGACAAAAAATAAAAGAAATACATAAAAAGTCTATTATAAAGTCTCTCAGGTCAATCAGATGCACAACATAGTAAGAGGTTAACCAAATGTTTGACCCTGAAGAAAAGAGAAGATGAAAAACGTGCTATTATCTCTTTAAGCCCACTATCTTCTTCTGTATTAAAGATTTTATTATTTGGAGGTTTTATTGTTCAGAACCTGCTCAAAATTTTGCATTTAAAAGCTCTGTTTTTCGTTCTCAAAACATACAAAAAAAGGAAATATAGGATCTCAGCTGTCAACCCTTATTTTTTAATGGCTATGTGGCTCTTATTAGTTTCATATTTATTATGTGTTACAGGTGTCCAGAAGGCCCTCGCCCGAGCACAATGCGGCCATGTCAGCTTCCCTGCAAGAAGGACTGTATTGTGACCCCTTTCAGTGACTGGACAGGATGTCCTGTCAACTGTGATACAGGTATACTGACATATAATTAATGTATAGCTGGTCCCATCCAACTCTTCCTCACATAAAATATATATATAATTTTCTTTGCAGCCTTGGACCTGAGCCTCAGGCCTTTGCTTCCTCACTCACTTCTTGTTAACATAATTAATTTGACAGATTGGCACAACAGACAACCTTTGGGCTGACCTCTTTTAGTATGTCTAGCAAATCAGCTTGCCACAGGCAACATGTTTCAGAGAATATATAGTGTTATTGTGTTCATGTGATGAGAGAGAAACCTTTTCAGCTGAGGTCTCTGGTCAGACTTTCACTGTTCTGGCTGTTAAGAAGTTGTAAGCTCTCAGCTTCAGATCATCCATGCGTATTTGTTGATAATGGCACTGTATAACAACCGTCATGCAAATGTCCACTATGTAAAAAAGAAAAGATTTACATCTTAATTGTAATCTGATAATGCAGAGAATGGTGCTCCGCCCACTTAAGAGTTCATATGAAAGATTCAGGACTGTTCAAATGGTTGTTTGAATTATATTAGATAATTAATCTCTTTAAGTATAAATTCCATAGAGGTAAACATAGTCATTATCAAGGTCAAACTCTTTGTTTAATCTGTTATTACTGTTGACTTGAGTTTCAAATTAATTTACTATGTGAGATGAATGACAGTTGTCCAATTAGACTTAATTCTTTCCTGCATTCCATTTTCTATTGTTTCTTATTCTTAATTCAAGACTTTTCTCTGTCTTAACGTCAACAATTCTCTCTTCAGTTGGTGACCCTGCAAAGAGAAAGCAATCAAGGAGACGTCTTGTCATCCAGATGCCTTCTAATGGTGGGCAGGAGTGTCCGTTGGTGCTTCAGGAGGAAAGGGACTGTGAGGTTCCAAAAGTCTGTCCTGGTTTCAGGTAGTACAACTATATTTAATTAATCTTTAAAATGATATTATTATTTTACCTTTTAAAATATTACCTTTAAATTTTAAGTATGGATCGACTTTCTGGTTACTAATAGCAACAGATAGGCTGCATCTTAAAGGTTCGTTCAGGTCCAGCTGATTATGGCAATAATAGTATAAAGAATCAGTGTACAGGCTCTTTTCAGTTTTTTTTTTATTCTTCTGTAATTTACAAAATGAAAAACTATATGAACATGTTGGAGCCAAAAAAGGCATAATTTGTGTCACTGCTAGAACTGTAGTGATTTACAATAACATTCATAACTCACCTGACTGTATTTTAAGGTGGAAAACTCACAAATGGAGGAAGTGTCAGCTGGTCCCATGGTTCCTCAGAAAAGAGACTCCTGGTGCCCAAGAAACATGTGGACCAGGACTTCAGACCCGAGGTAACTTAGATATGTTTTCCTCTTTTTTTCAATATTTTTTATTAATATATGTCTGTTTTTTCACTAATTCAGCCCAGGCTTAAGTTTTAGATTAAGGAAAGAGATAGTTTTTTATATGACAGGCAAAATTCAGGGTAAAGCTCTTATGAATATCACAAAACTCTCTTGAGATTTGGACTGAAACATTCTCACTTTTCAATGTGTTCCTCTTGAGGCTGGTTTCGCAGTCAAGAGTTGTTTCTCTGATTATATGTTTCCCCTACCTCAGGCTTGAGTCATGCAATTTTAATCATACGTCTCTTGTTGGAATTTAGGATAAGATTCTGCACCTTTCCTTCAGAGCACACCAGTCCATTCCCTATTTTATACACACTTCATGCATATGTGACAAGTACTTAAAAGCAGAAAGCAGATTTCTTACTGCTTTGCCGTAACAAAGAGTCCTGGGAGGCTTTCATAAAAATCCAATTTCAAGGGGTCACGCAGAATGATCAGTTCCACCTCCAATAGGAAGCTTTTATTACTTCTTATTTTGCTGTTTCTTCATCACTGGCTAACATTATTACCAGATAGAATCAATCTGTTTTTAATGTGCTTTAAGGTCTATTTCATATTCAGCACAGCGGTCAAATCCTTTATCTTCTCATTGATTTTATACCTTTTGTAAACTCATTTTGAGATATTCTGTTTTATTTCCTTCCTTTTTGTTATCGACTTTGATCAAATAAGATGCTACTTCCTTACAACTCTTTTTCAGCAGGATGTATTTTGATATTTACCTTTAGAGACCCTCACCTGAAGGGAGAAAAAAAAAACCCTGTGGTGGCTCCATTAAACACACAAAGCCACAGGCTCTTCTCTCCCTCAAGCCCACACAAACACGCAAACAATAAGACGTGACCTCACACACCAGTAGATAGAGGCTTTCCGAACCAATAGCAATACCCACGGGGGTTTGACAAAATGTGCAGTGAGATTGATTTCTCTATAAAGGTATAGCCCTGCAGAATGTCTGGATACAGGAAAATGAAATACTGTAGCAGCACTCCTAACACCCTTTATTGAGGGAACAAAGAGCAGGAGGATGCAGTTAAAAGCTAATTGACTGGTGGCGTTTTAAACCAATCGAAGCACCAACGCATTTGTGTCTGCTCCTGTCATAATTGTTTTTAAACCTCCCATGAGATCCAATCTGAATTTCACTCCTCAGGTTTATTTTTAATTCAGGTGTTTTTTAAATGAAAGGTATTGAGTCGTTTTTCATAAGCACACACATTTTACTGAGGCTTTATTGGAAAATGCGTGACATTATGGTTAAATCTCAGTGATATTCACTACTATATCTACTATATTTCAATTGAATTATTTAATGCACTTTTATTTTTTACCACAAACATTGTCTTAAATAATATTTTAATAGACAGCAATCAGTGTTAAAACCATAAATGATGATTAATGTTCATTGTTTTTATTTTTTCCCCTCATTCTCCTCTGATTGTCCCAGCTGTTTCCTGCCGCCAGCTGGACGGGACGCAGGCCGACATCAGCGAGTGTCTGAGGTCCGCCAAGGCCATGCCCGCCATCACTCAGCGTTGTCAGCTCCCCTGCCAGGATGACTGCCAGTTAACCAACTGGTCCAAGTTCTCGTCCTGCACAGCTGACTGTGTGGGGGTCCGCACCAGAAAGAGGGCATTGATAGGTGAGAACTGAGTGAGACGGCTCAAACAATGGGCTGTTGTTAACCCGTCTCAAAGAAGCTCATTTTCTCTGCAGATTAGTGTTGGTGAGGTACCTCTCAGAATATTTCAAGAGGAAAAAAGAAAAGCTAAAATTGTCCATCATTTTTAGCAGGGTCAGCCTTATGATCACAAGAATCTAATCACAGTCTTTGTCCATTTGCATTATGACATCACCGAAGCTTAATAGAAAAAGGCATTGAGTTTGGTCTAAACTTTTGTTGCCAGATAGGGTTTAAAGTTTTTACATTTTACAGAGCTTAAAGTGTTTTAATCTCTAACATGTCAACATGATGTTAAGTCAGTAATTCAAATGCTTATTATTTTAATATTACATTCATACTTCATATGCTAGAAGGGAACTTCAAGACAAAGTAATGTTTGGTGGTAATTCATTATTCTGTCCTTGGAGCTTGGAATATATCAGTTTTATTTGGTTCTATTATTCCATCTGATTTTTGAGGATATGGGTTTGAGCCACTATCATCTGATGAAATGGAAAGGCCATTCTTAATACAGTGCATAGCATGACTCTTAGAAGTAATGCTCCACATTCTAAGATCAGAAGTAACTCTCCGTCTGGACTGCATCAGGATACCTTTGAAAAATAGAAATCTTTGTAGATTGGTCTCACCTTTTCCTCTGAACCAATGTTTTATAGATTATGGAAACACCTCGAAGCCATTTTATTTTCATCATTGTAGATTTATTTATTTTTTGTCAATCTTTAATGTTGTTCTGAGTAATATTTATATCCCTCTTGCAATTGATCACTTTACCTAAGTCAGCTCTAGTATTGGATGGGTTGGGCAAGCTCTGCTCATGAATGCACAAGTAGATTTTGCACAGAGGCAGGACTCTTGAAGCTTCCCTCACTGCAACTGAACTGTTCATACATTAAATGATCCAGAAAGCTTTGTTTTTTTTATTTTTTTAGCTGTAATCTTCCCTTTTTATTTAAAATTCCTTATGGACCAACAGGAGAATTCAGTTTCTGCATCACTCACTGCCAGTCTGCTAATGCTGCAATGAAAGAAACAAACATTCTGCTCTAAAAAAATTTAGGGTTAGGGTTATCATAACAAAGTTTATTTTAATACAAGTAAAGAATTTTGATCTACATAGCACATTGTAAGACATTAAATCATGAATTCATTGAATTGATAAATAGAAATAAGATTTTTCTACAAAAACAGATTAAAAAAGATATAGCTGGCTAAAAAACAAACTAGAGTTTCTACCAAGATCATGTCCAAAGGTTAAGTGTTCCAAAGTCTGTGGCCAAAGAAGAAAAGTGTCCAACTGTAGTTTTCATTTCAGCGTACTGGTTCTGAAAGACCTGTTGGGAATGTTTTCAAGCAGTGGTTTTCTTGTATTATCTGGTTCCTACATGCAGGGAGGTTTGCTGAATTAAAACCGGCAGATAAAATGTCCTTCTATTTGATGACAGAGGCCCCAGAATTGGTCTTTAAAGATATACCATATGGTACAGGACGAGGGGGAGACTTGCTCTGTGGAGCAGCCACAAGGGTTAGAGTAGGAATAGAAGCTCTACAAAGTGGACCTTAGTTTTTGGAGCCAGATCTAATGTCAAAATGTATGAGAAGCTGAGGTCAGAGCTGGAATGAGTAGCACAGAACAATTTGGGAATGAGAACTGCCACTACTTCTCTTTTTCTTCTCTTCATGGTGAGCTATAGATTTTGGAAGATCACTTATAAAAACACTGTCAAACAATAAAGTCCTGGATTTTCTACAAAATCTACATGCATAACTCATTAAACACTAAATATTAACTATTTGGTTTAATTTTAAAACAGAATTTTATATTAAATCTTCTTTTCAAACTCGATGCAATCATGTCACTGTTGAAGTGGGTGGCTAGGAAAAAGGATCATTATGTGGAACATAATCTATTCGTTTCTCCTGCTTGTCAGAGATGTTTCCAGACAATTACAGCACACTGCTGAAATGCAATTAAGAAAGAACATTGTTCTGGATGGGGACATAAACAAGACAAAACATGGAAATGATTTTCTAAAAAAAAAAAACAGCAGGTAAAGATATTTCTGGTTTCCAAAAAGAAAATCATCTCCTCATTTGCATATGAAATTGCTGCTTAATGATAGACTGCTCGAGTGAAAAGACTGCTCTAAATGGGGGGATCTGATGAGAAGAATTAGGTTGTTTAACTTGATGTGCTTCTCCTAATGTTTTCACTGTTCCTGTGTCCGAGTATACGGACAGAGCCTAATCTCCCAGAAAAAATCGTATACTTTGATGATTCAGACTAGACTACAAAACAAGATGCACTAAGGATGTTGTATATGCGAATCCTAATTTCAA
>NW_015151056.1:466708-474623 GCF_000732505.1 Cyprinodon variegatus
TCAACCCTCAGGGAGAAGCAAAAAGAAGGACAAGTGTAAAAACACACAAATGTACCCTCTAAGTGAGACGCAGTACTGTCCCTGCGATAAATACAATGCCCAGCCAGTAGGGAGGTGGTCTGACTGCATCCTGCCAGAGGGAGGCAGGCCAGAGATCACTGGAGTGATGAAGGTCCAGGGAGACGTCAAGGAGTGTGGACAGGGTTACCGCTATCAGGCTATGGTGTGTTACGATCAAGACAATCGGCTGGTGGAGACCTCGCGCTGCAACAGTCACGGTGAGTTAAGTAGCTGAGTATTTAGTTTTTGCTGAATTGAAAAGTTACAAAGTACTTGGTTGGGAAAGATTTCTCTCAATCCAAAGTCCCAATCGAGGCCCTGAATAGGACCCATTTAGGTCACATCTGGCAACTTCCCAAACTGTGTCCGTTTATGCTCAGAAATAGTTTTGGTTCAATAAGTCTGTCAGACATTTTCCCCTGACTCTGTCTGCAAGAGGGTAATAAGTAAAATCTCTGTGCCTGACACAAACCAGGCCAGAATATTGGGACATCAATCATAAAACCTTGCTCAGGGTCATATGTTTACTAGGCTCAGTACACTTTTTATCCAGCCAAATGTTTGAGGCTGAAAGCCCATGTGTAGCGCATAGGTCAAACAACAAAAAACATGCCTGACTAAAAGCAGAGAGACCTTTTCTATCAGTTCCCCAACTCCAGGTAGCTCCTATTATTGCTTATGTGGCCATTGAATCTCCCTTGGCAGTGGTCTCCAAACAGCATCCTTAGGGCTCATTGCATTGTTATTGTGCACTGTTTATATGTTACCATAGTAAAACTCTTTTCTCACATTAGAATTGATTTTGTGCAATTAATTTGCCATCAAAGTTGAAATTTTCCACTTCCAAGTCATAGATTTCAACTAGAACACCCCAGAAAGTCTGTATTACACGTCAGAAAGTCTTACTCACATTAACAGTAGTTAAACTTTCCTACGCTGGTCGTTTGCAGCAACTCTTTTTAAGTCAGGGGCTACTTGTGTTTAAAGGACAATATGTTTCAACAGTCTGTTAATATGCAAAAAATGTAAAAAAATAAAATAATTTATCATTGTTGTTGTAACCGTGACCTGGTGGCTAAGGAAAATATAAGGGTCTGCAAGCTAAAAATTGCAATGCATTTACTGCAGAGATTAGGGCCACTCAGCAACGCAGTAGAAACAGAATTATTTGACCTCTTTGCTGTTCTCTGCTTTCATTCAATATTTTCTCGGAAACAGACTCCAAATACGGTAGATATTTTAAGTCATTTGTTAAAGTTTCGTCATGTTTTCCTGTTGTGTTGTTAAAAGCTTTATTCTGTAAACACGATAAATTGGGGGAAAAAAACAATTATCACAGTTTTTCTTGGCTCACTGCAGGATATCATACAAATCTTAGTTTTCAAATCCATTGTTGGTTCAGTAAACTATACAGATACCTCAAAATGACTGAAAGTTCTGAATCTTGTTCAACTGAAGCATTTTTTCCTCTTATTTTTTCCCGTCCAGTAACCTTTTTTTTTTTTACCGTTTTTTCACTTTTGTTGTTCTTTAAAGGATTCACTATTTATATCTTATAATGGCTAAAGGGTGACTAAAAACATAAACAGACTTGCTGTTTGCATACCCATAACCTAGTATGCGGTTCCTGAATTTCAGCGCTTGAGGCCTGGTGTCCTGCATCTTTTAGATATCACTCTGCTTCAGCTCACCTGAGTCAAATAATCAGGTCATTAGCAGGACTCTGGAGAACTTGATCACATGCTGAGGAGGTAATTCAGCAATTTGATACGGTTGTGGAAGCAGAGATGCAACTAAAATGAGCAGGACACCAAACTTAAAGGGCCAGAATAGAGGAAGCCTTACCTACTGTAGGACATGAACCATTCTGTTATGATCTAAGAATTTCCTTAAATATGTTTACATTCAAGCTGTTATGCTAATAATAATTTTAATGTTATTTGTAATTAATCATATTGACAGCATGGAGGTACAAGTTTTTTTGTTTTTTTTTAGCTCGCTATTGTTGCTGGTGCATAGAGTTTGGTGCAGCAGTTTTGCACAAGAACCTACCAGAAGCATCTGATGTTTTACTGCAAGCATGACATGTGTTGGTGGCATAAAGTGCATGTTTTTTTTCTTTAATGAGAGGAGTAAATAACAGCCTCAAAGGCTTTCCCAGAGGGAAAACGTGTTTCCAAGCTGTAAGACCCCCTCACACAGTTCCGCTTTCTTCTTTAGTGTCACTTACCATATGGTTCATGTATCTGTTTAACTGTGGCCAAGGACAGCAGATGATGGATGGTTCATAATTCCAATATTTTGTATTTAAAGTGTGTTTCATTGGGTTCTGTGGAATGTGTAATATTTAAAATGACAGTTTTTATGAAATGAACATTTAAGGTGACTTTAATATAAAGATTTGATAGTTCCAGACAAGGCAATTTATTCCAATGAATATTGAGAGTCAAGGACAAGAGCAATGCACTAAAACTGTTGTAAATTACATCTGTGTCATTATTTGAGCATAAAAAAGAGCAGTGGCACACTGTGCTACTAATGAATGTTAATTCTGTATTTTAAAACAATACTCCGTTCATAATTTCAAGTCAGAGGGACACTTCAAAAATTCAAATCTAAGTGAGTCCATTTTTATTAGAATATGTGCATTTCTTTCTTCAATTGATACTTTGCAGGTGGAATAAGACGCTTTGAATTTAATATAAAAATTACCACTTGCGTTTTTTTATTGTGGTTCATATTTTCTTATTTTCTTTTTTTGTGGGTATACTTTTTTTTTGGTTGGTAGTTTTTTTTATTTACTTACTTAATTATAGATACTTTTTCTTTAGGAATTTTTTGGAAGTTTTTTTTTTTTTGCGTTTTGTCAGGGCCCTTGTTGGGGGTTTTAAAAGCCTCTTGGAGTTCCAATTTTAGAATCTATAGCTTCTTTCCCACTAAAAATAGCGATTTAACGTCTGTTTCTCAAACATGTGTCGACCCACTAACTCATTCCCAATGGCAAAAAAAGCTGGGTCTAACTCACCGCTGGCTGCGTGGTCTCTGTCCCCCCACTGCTTCGTATCTGGTGACACCATGGTGTAGGGTTAGAGTTGATGATGTCACCAATGCGACAGAAATCAGGGAAGTAAACAATGGAGTGCAAGAATGTAAGGAAGGCAGGGCGTAGTGAGTGTACTTTATTGTTTTGCTCTTTTATCTGTCTGTCTCTTTATCTGTCATGTCAACCCAGGTCTGTTGTTCCTTCAGAATGCTGATCAGAGCCGAGGCGATTTTAACACGGGTCACTTTCTGAGTCGCTTAACGCGTGTGGACAGCGGGAAAGGGATTCATGGGTCTTTGTTCGCACATAAAACATTAGGGATATTTTTTACTCTGACTAGTCGGGGTATTTATCTTAGTGCTTTAAAAAGTTATATGGCTTCTAATGTCTTTAAGGGGTATGAACAATTCAGATTTATAATCCAGAAGTGTAGTGTGACATTAATCAAATCTGATTTTACTCCTTTTATTCCTTAACTTCTTGATTCAGGGTGTGAAATTTACTATAACAGGACCGAACATGGCTGAGTACTATTTCTATGTTCAAAATTCATCTGAAGAGCAACATATTTGTGGATTTAAAACTTCTTCTTCACAGCAGCAGGAGCTTATCTTAAATCCTGAATTTCATATTTGCAGGCCTTTTCCTGATCAAATTACTTGTGTTTTCCTTTTCAAGTCTTATCTTAGATCCTGAGGATTTCAACCAAAGACTTGTGCCTTCAAAACTCGTTGGAAAAATTACTGTGAAATAGAATGTGGGAGATGCTTAAATGAATACATCAGCGCTGTGCATATATAAACAGGGTTTTAGTCTCCTTGTGTGACTCACAGATTCAGATACTTAATCTGAGTGTGGGTGTGACAGGAGCTCATCTTCAGGATGAGGTTGCATCTGAGTGTTTTCTGTACATGTTTACACCTGTGTGATTTCTATTTAGTGTTTGCTTGTGTGGGTCCATGCGTTTATTTCAAGTAGTAATTAAGCAAATGACAAATGCTTATTGAGATGCTTACAATAACCAAGCAATGTTGAGCAAGTGTTGACTCATGTGAATTTCAAAGCAATCATTAAATCTCTTCTATTCCTTATTTGCTCTGCTACTCTCCCCAGTTTTCTGATCTGCTCCCTCCATCTTAGCCATCATCACTTGAGATCTTGATAGAAGAAAATGAGAATGGTCCCTTGTAGACTCTTCTGCTGACACAATTCTCTTGGCTGTGATGTAGATGAGGCTAACCTTGCCCCTCTGATCTCTTCATCCCAACAGATAACAAAGGAAAGTGTGTTAAATGTGCATGCTGAATCGAGATGTAGAATGACACTTTCTGCACAATATATATATTATTTATATTAAATTCAAAAATACTGCATTAATCCTCAAGGGAAATTAAATGTTGAAGTTACTCATCTGCCTTTGTTCATCGAGTTATTGTAGATGTAGATAGCTGTAAGCAGGAAGGATCTTCTGTAGCGGTCTGTCTTGCACTGATCTGGACAAGTCTCTGACTGAAGACACTCTGTTGATGTTCAACAGTCTTTTTGAGATGATATACAGTGTTGTCAGTAAACCACTGTTGTTAGGTTTGTTCTGAGGCTGTTAACCCGGCAGATCACATTCTACACAACAGATTTATAGAAGAGATGTACTGTAGCATTTTATTGCAAACACTGAATGACACAATCCTTCTTAAGAAGTATAGTCTGCTCTTTCCCTTTTTCACAGCGTCACAGTTGTGTCTGCGGTCAAGTTTGTTGTCCAGGTGAAAACTAAGCTATTTATACAAACTGTGGTTTGTTTGTCAGGTAGTCATTGATCCAGAAGATTGTTGATGCTTTTATCTGAGTCTTACAGATTTTACAACAGCGTAAGTCAGGCTGAATCATCTTAAATGCACTGGATAAATCAAATAACATGATTCGCACAGTGCTGGCTGCACTGTCTAAATTAAAGTAGGTTTGTTGAAGAAGGTGTATGATGGCATCATTAACTCCACGGCGATAAGCAAACTGCAGGGGGTCTTGGTTGCTGCTTGTTTGTTTGTTGAGATGAACCAACAGAAGTTTCTCGGCTTTTCATGATGTGGGATGTCATGGTAACAAGTCTATAGTCATTGGGGACTGTTGGTTGAGTCTTCTTTGGTTCTGGAATTATTTATGAGATCTTCTGCATTACCTTCTCTTATAATTATACATAGCAACTATTTTATAGTTGCTACTGTACGTGTTTGATATCCTATAATCAAACTGAAACTTGATCCAAAAGAACATTTACTGGTCTATTTGTTTATCATTATTTTTCACAAAAATCACTTGTATTTGAACCCTTGCTTGAAGAATGTGTAAGCTCATCATTTGCCAAGAGTATTTCTGAGTTCCCCAGTGCTGAAGCATTCCAGAGGGGCTCAGATTTTCCCATTTTCATGGTTTTCCTCGTTCTCTCCTTTACTGGCTTCTATGGAGACACTGAACACTTAGCATCACCTATCATAGAGACTTGATCCGTGCAGATGACAGCCAATGTTTACTGCATCTTTCTAACAGCATTTTGCTACCTTGAAATGTTGTTCCACTAACTTATTGGTATTTCTGTTCAAGTTGGTTCTTGTTTGTCACACTTCATTATTGTAAAGGTCCCATTTCACAGTAGCAGCCATTCAAAATGGCCCTTCCAAGTCAAACGCCAGCCAAATGGCCAACTTCCCTCAAACTCCTAGCGAAATCCCCTCCTCTTGTATATTTTTATACTCTGATTTTTAATGTCTGTAAAATCATGACAGAATATTTTAGTACAAATACTGATGTCTAAAAAGGAATTGAAGGGGGACCAGCTAAGGGCCCATAAAGGAAAGTGGGGACATTTTGAATGGTTAATACTCTTTGCAAAGTTCACATCACGAACATTGTGTGACAATCATATGTGTCCTGAAGTCTGTGTATGAGGTTCAAAAATGAAAAACCTTCACCTCTATCATTGCCTTTCTCCACATCTAAGCTTAGTGAGCCCAAAATGGTCTGTTTGAAAAGCATGCCCTTCATGATGTCATAAGGGGAAATAAGCTTAAACTTAACTATACTGTAGGTGTAAGGTGTTTACTGAAGATCATCCAATGTTTGTGTGGAATAGCATGTTATCTTGTTTTTCCCCACCATAGAAAATGTTGCTTTGTGAAGAGTCAGGGTTTAAATCCAGGGAAGGGGGGAAACATGGTTTAAAGATCCTACATATTCTGGTGACATTTAAAATTGAAAATCAGACATAGAAAAAAATTGTTTAAAGTACAGTAATGAATTGTGGAATTTGTTGGGTGGATAAATATGGCATCAGAGATTTTTGTTACAAGATTCTTGTTTCACATCAGACAGAGGTGCCTCTTTTTTTTCTCAAAACTTCAATAACACGCAGCCCTCTGAATGCCTCTGTCTCTTTGTGGATTCATTAAAAAAGGAAAGAGGGAAGTCAATGTGCCATAAAGAATAGCAAGGATGCTTCCAGCTTATATAAATACGATTGAGAGATGAGTAAACACCTCTGTTGATGCATGAAAACAAAATTGTTGTATCTGGAGAAGCATTATAGGCACTTCTCCCTTAATGCTGGGTTCTATATGTCTGCAGAATCAGTGAAAAAGAAACTTAGCAACTTGAAGTACAAAGATCACTTGCCCTGTTGAGACTGAGTATTTCACTGTTATAAAACCAACTACTAATTTTCCTATTGTGGAAAAAATAAAGGGATTTTCTATTAATGTTAATAAAGACCTGAAAACAATTTATTCAACATTTATTCTCCAGTTCATTTGCTGACCAACAGAGATTACTCTTTTGAAATTGGGTTAGGTAGGTAGAAAGCCCTCAAGGTTGGATTCAGGCATTTGTCATTTCCTGGCATTAAAAGTTTTACATTAACTGACTCAGCCACTCAATGCTCAAATGGCAATGAATGTATGTTGGTGTATTTCAGCTAATCTAAATAGTCAAAATTAATCTCAAGAAGCAGAATGGTTTTCAGAAAGCCAAACATTGAAAACATATTACACCACCCTTTTTTTCTTCATTGTCTTCTTATCTTACATATTACGTGAAAAGAGCAAAATTAAATATGAGGGACAAAAAAGACGAAGTTACTCTAAAATGTTTTTTTCCATACCTGTGTTTCAATATTCACTGTAAAGTACAATAAGCAGTCAAGCCATCCATTGTTTTTATTTATACTTTTTATTTTTTTCTAAATAACTTAGAATGTACTATTTCTAATGCATTAAAAAGGTAGAGGTAGATTCTTGATGTTTCTACAGAGCTTTTCCTTTCCTGAATTCAGTTTTCTACATATCCTAAATGCCATTAGAGCATTTAGGGCTATTGGCAGTAAGAGCTGCTCCCATTATCAGGTAAGATTGGTTTCCTGACAGTTAAGAAAGCTCGCTGCAGCAGTGATATGTGCTTGGGAACTACGTTAGACACTTGTGTCAGGTTGCAAATTGATTTTAAAGACATCCAAAGTGAAGTCCTGCCTGGACTGGGACTAAAAACCTTCCTGAGAAAGCTGGGCACCACATCAGTTAAACTTAAAGGGAAGTGCAAGCTCAGCTGCTGCAAAACCTGCACGACCTGTGCTTCCAAGTGACAGAGTCAGTGATATAAAGTGACTGTGTCAAAGTGCTTAAAGGTCAGAAGTAAAGGAGCAATTTAGAGTTCATGCTGGACTCAGCAGTGTGAGGTCCTGAAGTGGATGAAGTTTCCTTTCCAATACTGATAGAGCTATGAGAGTTCAGCTCTGCATAAAGCATTGCTTAACAATTGCTCCTCAAT
>NW_015151056.1:475416-476838 GCF_000732505.1 Cyprinodon variegatus
ATATTTAAAACTATTTTTCAAGGTTGCACTTTTAAAAAGATGAAATTGTCCAGAAAGCTGTTCCAAACAAAATTTCTTTTTTTTTTTACACTTGTGTAAACAAAATGGCAAATAAAACCTGTCTAAGTCTAATTTAAAAATTTGCCACTGAGGCTACTGTTTGTCATTAAGCCAGCTACTAACAACTAATCCATGTTCCCGGTCCTTGCTCCTTCCCAACTGCCAGTACTGTTCAGATGTATAGCACTTTTATAAGCTGTGGCCATTTTGCCATAGCTTAGATTTTTCATACCAATTTGAGGTTTTCGAATTGAGCAATAGTTTGAATACCCCCAGTAAACCAACTCCTGTGATGCTGCTTGTTTGTCAGATTTGTGGGTTTTCAATAAACATGGCCAAACAAAGGTTCCTAGCCCAGACTTTGACTGGGACCTTCTAAAATCGTATTCTGGTTCCTCTGAGCTATTTAGTCATGGACTTGGTAGTGTGCTTTAAACTGATTTATGGCTGCTGGACAACTTCTCCAGCATGAGGTCCTCTATAAATGTATGGTAAATGGCCTAAAAGTAGCTCTTTACATCTACAGTAAATCTGTTCTTGATTGCAAATTATAAGTTCCTGGTGTATTTTTATTTTTTTTTCTCCCTTGGTACGTCATTTAATTTTTTTTCCCCAAAACCTAATATTTATCATGCATGGATGTTTTCCCATTCTGGTTTGTGATAGCTGAGAAGTATTACTAAAGTAACTGAGAATTATACGTATATGTCCATGTGAGACATGGTGACCTCACATCACCCAATTTTAAATGCAAATTCTAAAAATAGATTGCATAACAAAATAAAACAACAAGGATTCTGTTGCCTATGTAAATTTTGTCACAAAATGGTCAATAATTAGTAAAGCAGTCATAAGGAGGAAGTACAGTAGCTGGACACAGACAGGGATGGGCTTTCTCCTTTTTACTTCACATCATTTATTTTCTTGCTGAAACTAAACAGAATTAGCGACCTGTTACATAAGCTACAATGTATTATAGTCTCTTCACTAAATAGATTTTCTGCTCTGAACAGAGATGTGACATACAAATCTAAATGTTAAGGAAAATAATTTGTTTTGGAAAAAACTGAGAAAAAAGGAGCCATGGTTTAGAAAAATCTCCAAAAGAGCAGCACCGATTCACTAGTTTATAACCCAGTGATCTAGGCAGAAAAGATTAAAAAAAAAAAAAAAACTCTATTACAGAGCCAACCACTACTTTAGTTAGAATTTAGACTTGTGTACCTGATAATAAATTAGATTGCTGTTTTACAATCATAACTACAACTATTTATAGGGCACCTTTTAGTCTATCTCAAAGTGCTGTGAACAAAAGTAACAGAAAAAAAAATAAAACCATGTTTCATATATGGTTATGTTTTA
>NW_015151056.1:477918-503665 GCF_000732505.1 Cyprinodon variegatus
TTGCCGCCAAGTGATTGGCTGCTTAGAAATTAAGTGTTAACGAGCAGTTGGACAGGTGTACCTAATAAAGTGGCCGGTGAGTGTAGATTGCTGTTTTACTGACTAAAAATCAAGACATCGATTTTGATTAAAACACGAAACAAGGGTTACAAGTTCAAACAGCTGGATTCAGTTTATAACCATGGTAACAAAAGTACACCCTCTTTTAGTCCTACAGTTTCATGTATCAGGGTTTAGTATTCAGATGCAAAAGCAGCATTTATAAAACTTAGATTTAAGATAAATATGTGGGTAGTTAAAATCAATCAGAAGCAGGAGCGGCCATTTAAAAAGCAGAGGTGTTGTAAGTTTATTTTATCTGTGCAAAAGTGTAGGAATCAGCATTAACCTTAAAGAAACAATTTGCTGAGCAAATTTAGACGAGATGCAAAGTCATTTTTAAACAACATTTTACAGTGAGATAAACTATTCACAAATGGGAAGATTTCAGTAGTTTTTAAGGTTACACGATGTTTCTTGGCAGTAAAATTATGGTAAATTACCAATAGAAACAGCAAAATATCCAAAAGCTTAAACATAGATTCTACAGGTCTTGCTTGGGATTTGATCCTTAAATATTCTACGTAAGAAGAAGTGCTAAATTTTATCTGCAGGGGTTTTTTATTGTTTTTTAGTATGTGCATAAGTGGGTGTTTTTGCATGGGATCTACAAAGAGTACTGTGCAAAGTTAAGACGTACAAACTGTTTCGGTTTGACCAATTAAGATTTTTGTCCCACAGGAAGTTTAGACGTGATGTAAAATACAGATAAGGTTCAAAGCAGTCCATGCACTTGCAGATGATTATCATTATTAAAAGAATGATGATTAGGACAGTAAACTATATTTATAGGGCACCTTTTAGTCTATCTCAAAGTGCTGTGAACAAAAGTAACAGCAAAAAAAATTAAACCATGTTTCATATATGGTTATGTTTTAATAAACCGTGGGAGAAAAAATATCCTATTGCAAAATGATGCACACTTTCACAGCCTCTTTGCAGGCTTGTTTGATATGTTAACCATTACATGCATACAAAAACAATATTTTAGTTTAGTAAATTATAATTTAGTAAAATTTTATTTATTATTACTTTTTTTTGTTTGAATTACTAGTGTGAATTTATTTATATATTTATATATAATGTGAGACAGTCTATATGACATCATCATGATCTTAACCACTGCTATAAATCTACAATAGATTGGCTAAAATGGAAAATGTGGTTGTGGCACTGATCCAGTCAAAGTTTAGACCCCATCATTGAAACAATGTGATTTCACCTTAAAAGATATGTGTAGAAACAAAAGTCGGTAAACCTTAAAGAAGGAAGGAGTGTTGGAAAGAAGAACCAAGACTTGAATATGGTTTGTGTTTTGGTAAATTTGAACTCTGATTATGATAAATAAAATGGTAAAAATAACAGATATTTAGTTTTTTTAATCTAATTTCTAAAACTCTAGAGCTGAAAGTATGAATAGTACTTTCACTGACCACATTTCATTTGATAGTACTCAGCAATTTAGTGAGAAAAAGAATGAAACCAACTATTAACAAGAAAATTATGCTTTGTTTTTTCTATTAGGTTATATTGAGGAAGCGTGCATCATTCCCTGCCCATCCGACTGTAAACTCAGTGAGTGGTCCAACTGGTCCCGGTGCAGCAAGTCGTGCGGAAGTGGAGTGAAAGTCCGCTCCAAGTGGCTTCGAGAGAAGCCGTACAACGGAGGCCGACCATGTCCAAAACTGGACCACGTCAACCAGGTGTGGAGACATCATGAGTTATTCATTAGTGATGCAAGAAGTCTGGCGTTGTTGATAGGAAGAAAAAAAGTCTTCTTCAGCTTAGTATTGCTTATTATTTATTCATAAATTCTGGTACATTATGAGAGGGAGTCATGATTAATGAACAGTGAATTTAAGTCTGCAGAGTTGTCCTTTCCCTTCTGCTCATATGAGATTCACTCCGGCTTTTGTTAATCAGGAAAAGCAGCTGGTCCTGCAACTAAATAACATTTAAGTAAATCTCTGAGAATCCCTATATTTGCCAAAAAAGAAAGAGCTGCCATCCAGAGCATTGAAGTATCAATGGATTCATACTGAGAGTTGTGTTGATTTCAGCCTCACATTTTTGTCTGTTTAGTACACACAGGTATTTACGCCAGAGGCTTTTCTGGTTACGTTTTCTAAAATGTTGCATTAATCATAACTTCTGCTCTATGAGCTGTTGGCTAATCCTCATTAATCCATCTGTCTCTTTTTGATCCACCGCAATGCTTGCTGGATGTGACTTGCTGCCATAGGCCCAGGTAAGAGCTGCTCTGCTTTGCTCTTTGCTGTCTAGCACAGAAGTAAAATGCCACCCGCATCAGTGGGTCAATGACAGATACACACATACTGTACAGATGTGATTATTTAAGAGTAAATGAACAAAGTTCTGAAGCATACTGGAGCAGCATTAAACAGGCTCTTTTTCAGAATTATCCCAGTAAGGATGGAGCTTAAATCTCAGTGAGCTGAGTCAAAGCGTCACTGTGTATTAAGCTTTGCTGACAAATGTCCACAGTCCACCATAACGGCATAAAGAAAATAAATCATATTATATTTTTTAGCTTATTCATACAGTGTGAAACTTTAAAAACTAAAAGCACAGTTAAAAGTGACCTTTGCTCTTAGGTGTATGAGGTGGTACCCTGTCAGAGTGACTGCACACAGTATGTTTGGGTCGCTGAGCCGTGGAGTGTGTGGAAGGTCAGCAATGTGGATCTGAAGGAAAACTGTGGAGAGGGTGTCCAGACCAGAAAAGTCAGGTATATACAAATACATTTCTAATTATTTAAAATCTCTATCATTTTTATACGTAAAATAGAAAAGACTGCTGTTTTTTACTGGTTCCACAGGTGCATGCTGAACACTGTGGATGGCCCATCTGAGGCTGTGGAGGATTACCTCTGTGACCCGGAGGAGATGCCCCTAGGGGCCAGGGAGAGCCGGCTGCCATGCCCAGAGGACTGTGTCCTCAACGACTGGGGCCCCTGGAGTCGCTGTAGCATGGTGAGCGAGCTGAATCCAGATAAGGAGGGGAAAATGCAACAGATCAGCTACCAGGCAGAGCAGATATAGAGAGGACTTGGACTTCTGGCAAGCCCATTGAGATTTATCTTGATGTCTTTTTCTTGTCTCAAATATTTTCCCTGAGGCTGAGGATACAAAGCTTAGTTGTACTCTATTATGATGAGGAGTGTGTGAATTTTTGTCAACAGGTTATTTCTAGTCCACCAAGGAGGAATAAAGGGGATCCATGAACTGGGGAAGCAAGACAAAGTGGCTTATACATCACCTATATTACTCTGTGCTCAGTGTGCATTCAGCGAGGGAGGCAGATGATGTATGATAAAGACTCACAACTTCAAAGCAGGTCTCCAGCTCACATGTAATGATGCACACACACCTGCATATGTAAGCTGGAAATAATGTGCCTGGTTTGGCAGACAGCCACAAATATTCAAATAATTGTTTTCTTAGGAAAATGTACTGAATTCTGAAACCTGTTTTACTGAGAAACATGTATTAAAATAAAGGAAAAACACAAACCCCAAATTAAAAAATCGTAGAATCTTCTTTGATCAAAACGAATAATCAAAGCTAATTTTACCAAAGTTTAGCTAAACTAAAAATAAAGTAGAATGAAATTCCCTCCTGTATGAAGTCTAAAATGTAGACACAAGGTCTTCCTAATAACATAGTTAATAACATAATGGATTTTGTTTGTTTAAGCTCTTAAAGCTGCTGTTGATATTTGCCTTCTCTTTCCTTGTTGTGATGTTGGTTAATCTAATGATGTGGTTCAGAGCTTTAAAGTTTTTTTTGTGAATGTTTGTTTTTGGATAAAATGTTTAAAATACATTATGTGCTACAGAGTATCTTACTTTAGTGTTATGTTACCATTTTTCTTTTTTCCATACTTAAATTCACCTAGCTGTTTTAGGTGAACCTTCGCCACTTGATACGGATTTACAGTCTGGGTACAGTAGATAGTAGTCAAATAATTACTCTGAAGACGGTGTCAACTCCATGCAATTTTGGGAAGACCAGAGATGTCTAAGAACCTGTTGCTAAAAATGCTGCTTTCTAAACAACTTGCTAAAATATCATGTTCAGCGCCTGAAATGGTTTCATTGGCTTCACCCGAATCCCCTCACCACCTACCCCCCAAAAAAATTAAAAACACAGAGTAACTTTCTAACTTTCTACAATTCCGTTCTCAACGTGGAGTCTGCAGTGGCACTAGTGGAATTTCTCACATGTTTTATTCATCCATTCAGCTTTAGAGCCATTCAGAAAGCTATCATTTTCTTTCACTGTTTTCCTTCCCTTAAACCCAGAGAATCTGATGGTTCGCTGGTTGAGCAGAATATCTTTTTCAGCTTCCCTGTGATTTCGAGCTGGAAAAATCTGATTCCTTTCTGGAAAGAGAGAGGGAGAAAACTGACTGTTTGATGAACTGTCTTAATGTTTAGACACCCTAATAAGGAACAGGAATAAGGAGGTTTTAAATGTACCCTAATGGTTGAGAAAGTTAATCAGAAATCATGTGTTTTGTCTTCTCTGCTACACAGCTCAACTTTGGTTTTATGGGTTTTTTCTTGAAGATTACTTCTATTTCTCTCTGTTTCATCATTTTATGTTTTCATCCATTTCAGCCCTGTACCAGAAACAACAGCCGAGTGCGGACAGCATACACCCTTCGATACCCTGGTGTGGGCAGGCAATGCCCGGAGTTGTCTGACAAAGAGCCATGTAGTCTGAACCTAAACTGCTTCAATTACTTCTACAACATCACAGGTAAGGAGGAAGCAACCAAGTACCTCCTGAGAGCAGCAGTTCTGCTACTGCTTTGTGCTGAATGTTCAGATTTTTAAACAGCCAGGCTGAATATTTATGGATAAATAAAAACTAAACCACTTTCAAAAAGCAGCACAGCCTGCAGTTTGACGTGCTTTCTTTAAGACTAGGGTATGCAATGCATACATACATAAATACATGATGTTGCTTTTAATTTTCCATGGAATGAAGTTTGCTGCTTTGGATAAATTGTTTGCAAAATGATCTTAGTTTTGAAGTTTTTTATTTCACCTGGTATATATTTTTTTTCCCCAAGTGTAAACAAGTGTAAGCACACCTTTTATGACTACAAAGCAACATAACTATAAACTTTTACACAAAACCGAGAAAGGGGAACTTCTGACCAGTGCTAGCTTTCTTTGAATCCAAGCATTATCTTTCAGCTTGTTAGACAAAAATATTTAAATAAAATGTATGTGCATTCTAAAGATTAAAGTATAAGTCTTTTTAAGTATAAATATGAATTTACTTCAGGTCACCTTGTTTATATTGTATCAAAACAGTTCCATCAGATCCTAGAGTCAGATTAGTTAAAAGTCTCTGTCAGATTACACTGAGTGATTGACATGCAAGACATGCTCTTCCTGAAGGAGAACTTTGTAAACCTGTGGTGACAGTATTTGCTTGAATTTTGTTGTTGACTATTCAGCAATCCCTTACATGGAGTATGCATGCAATGACAGTGGAGAGGAAAAACTTCCTTTTAATAGGAAGAAACCTCCAGCAGAACCAGGCTCAGTGTGAGTGACCTTCTATTAAGGCCTACTTAGGTTCAAGGAGACAGAAGCAGACATACAACAAGAAGCAGAGATACAAAAGGCAAATGTTTACTAGCACAACAGGTCCTCTCCAGGAAAGTCCATCATAAATCTGAAGTTATGATGGACCAAAAGCCGTGGTACTAGCTTTTGAGGGAACAGTAATGATTCATACTCTCCATGAATGATGTGTTTATTGAAGAGTGGAAAGCAAAATCAACTGTTGAAAGAAAGTCATATGACATCCTGTTTAATTTTATCGCAAGCCTTGTATAGAAACATCTGGAGGATGGTTCTCTGGTGAGATGAGACTGAGGCAAAACTTTCCGGCCAACATGCAGCGAGGTGGAAAAACTGCACATCAGCTTGAAGTAGGATGGATAGGGAGCTACACATGGGACAATCCTAAAAAGAAACATTTTAGAGGCTGCAAATGACTGGAGATGATGGCAGAAGTTAACATTTTGGTTGGACAACTATCCTTCAGACACACCCAGATTTTCCAGTCACTAAATCTAATTTCAAATTGTTTGCATGACTTAAAAATTGATGATACAGATTATCTCCATCTAATCTGACCAAGATTTAGCCATTTGGCATAAATTGGAAAAAAAAAAATCTTTCATTGCAGGCAAAGACATGCCTTAAAATAGGGCTACTGAACTGGCAATCAACCTGAGATTCTGGCCCATGGGTGACTTGCGTCCAGCCCTCAATCTCATTAAGAGAAAAAGAAAAAAGAAGTATACAATCTTTATAAGAGGCTAGGCTCAGTTAAGTTACAGGTAACCTGCAGGTGGACCACTGTCTTTCTTTGCTACCCTTTAGTGGCCAGATATGAGTTAGTTTCTTTTGTTTTTCAACCCCTAAACTTAAGTCTACAAACAAGGATGGTACAAATTCTTATTGGAATATCGTTAACAGTAATGTACCTATGTTGTGACATAATTTTGAAGAGGTATTTGATTTTATGATATTAGCCTCCCATACAATTTCTGCATTCACTTCAACTTTGCTATATGTGTGGTTAACTCTCTACTAGCTGTTAATGTAAGCCAGGGGTTCTAATGGACATGGCAATGGGCTAATAGGGTTTTCATATCATCTGCCTGTATCCTGTCAATTTGAATGAAAGGATGTACACAAGTAATAATCAAGCTTGCCTGTGTGAGAACAGAACAGTTTCAAAAGAAATAAGTATTTTATTTTAACTTTAGAGTGCTACAAATCCTTTATCAGTAAATGTGCCACTGATATTGGTAAGACTGCATTTCTCCCAGGTAGCCTCAAACTGAAATGGTTCAAATATTAGAAAGATTTGGCTGGTCAGATATATTTTTCTAAAATATATACCCTTGTTTTTGTTATGTTTTGTCACTACTTTTACTGCAATAAAAGGCATTTAATGTAATTGCATTTATTTTATTTTTTTTATTCAAGGCAGAAAAAACATTTTTTCATGTTTTAATTTCAAATAATAAATATCATTTGTAACTTTGGCTTGGTATACAATTTATTCAAATGGCTGTGTCCTAAAAGACTTGGAACTATGACTGCAGCAGAAGGTAGTTCTAATATTCAAGGCTGGCCCAATATAAATAATAAAAAAAAATAAAAATCCCTCCATTTTAGATTTATGAAGTATTTGGTTTTGGTTCATGACAAAAATCTAAATAACATGCACTGAAGAGTTTAATTTCAATGTGACAAAATGTGAAAATCCAAGGAGTATGACTATTACTGCAAGGCGTTTTAGCTATCAGTTATTTATCAGTCCATCTCTACTTTTAAAATGTTGATTTAAAAGAGCAAAATAAATCTTGCTTTAAGATCCACTCCACTAGAAATATTAAGCTGAAATGATGCCAAGTGGTTAACAGACCTTGCTTTAAGATAATTAAGCCACATATTTATATTTAATTTACCATAAACTAAAAAAACTGCTTGCAGCAATAAGAGCTGAAAGTCTTTGAAGGCTTTCCAATCTGCAGAATTCAAGCTCCTATATCATTCAGGCAGAGGTTGCTCTAGATGCTTGTCTTAAAACTTTCAGAAACCTGAATTAAATATCAGGTTAGAACTGGTTCCTATTTTATTCCTATATTTTATGTGTTAAACCGTTCTTGTGGTTAAATGTCTCTTATATAAGCAGACTACAATCAGTCTTGTGTGTTTTGCTACACTAAGGTAGATGGTATAATCCCGCTCAGAGGATGCACATCGAAACACATGTATCTCTGTGTGTGCGTACATAACAAATGAGATTTGGGTAAAGCATTCTTTTCTTTTGTATAGTCGTTCCATCCTTCAGTGTTTCTCTACCTTTTGCTGCGCCTCTGCTTTTCTCTCTTACTGTCGCTCCTTCTTGTTTCCTTCTCCTTATTCTGGGTCCCCAGAGTGACACAAGGCTGCTTGGCACATGGAGGCACAATTCCCAAAGTTGCAAATGAGCTCTCTGCTGCTAAAAACAGCCATCTTTGTTAGCGGATGGCTTGTTTTATGGCCGATACCTCAGTCTCTGTTGTTAAAGAAGGTTTTTACAACACATCCAGGTTGTTTTGGAAAAATCAGCACCGCAGTTTTTGGAGTAAAATGTTCTCATCACTGATATTATTTTGGGGGGAAGTTAGGCTTCTCAATATTTCTGCTTACATTTAGCTTTAAGTATTCCATATTTTTCCAAAGTCTGAACCTAAATACATCCATATGGCCAAGGTGTTTGCTGGCAGAATTTACAGAGACGGCAGCCTCCTTCACTGGCTGTAAGGATATTTCAAACTGCTTAAATATCCTCTTTTCACACAAAGGGGTTAATTTGTTATCGCCGTTGAGCAGCAGCCAAATACTTTATAAAGCTTGACTTCAAAAGAAGAGAAAAATGATCCTTTCAGGCTGATTGCTACATGAGAAAAATTGACATGTGAAAAGAGCAAACATAAGTCATATCTGTGCTTCACTCTGCTTAGATCATCTGCCTGCTTTAGGTGTTCATTTTATATGTATAACATGTATATCCTAAAAAATCCATCTGGGTCCAGTTCCTATATGGTGCAAGGATTTCTCAGTATGTGATCCCTGTAATTATGTTTTCTCAGAAGTTGATAATATTCTCTTTGCATAACCTTCCAGACTTGGTTTTGTGCTATCTACAGAGGACTGCAGTGGGCTGCAGGTTCAGTTGTCTGGGGGTGATACTGAGAAACTAGTCCATGCATTTGTTACTTCAAGGTTAGACTGTTGTAATTCTTTACTATCAGCAATTCACAAACTGTAGTTAAAAGCTTTCAGCTGATCCAAAATGCTGCAGCCAGTGTTCTGATGTATATTAAAATGAGAATTATGTCTCCTACCTTAGCTTCTCTTCATTGGCTTACTTTTAGGAATAGTATTTACACATATAAAACCCTTTATAACCAAGCCCCATTTTCTATTGAAAATTGGATTGTTCCTAATGTTCCTAACAGAGCACTTGACACAGATTTACTGGTGGTTCCTAGATTTCTAAAAGTAGAATGGGAGGCAGATCTTTTAGTTATCAGGCTCCTCTCCTGTGGAAAAACTTTTAGTTTTAAAAAGTTTTAGTCTGTTATGCAGACACGCTGTCTACTTTTAAGGCAAGGCTTAAAACTTTCCTTTTTGTTAAAGCTTATAGTTTAAAACAGAGTAATGTTAGTCTCTGGGTATGTAGAGAGGTAGATGGAGGTAGAGACTTAACAGCCGAAACAGCGGGGGACAATTTCAGTCCAGACGTGTCTCTTTGGCTTGAACTTGTCCCTACTGTGGCGCTACCTTAGTCATATCTCATCCAATATAAGTAGTTGTCCGAAGCTATTTTCATTTTTTTGCTGCTATATGTTTGGGCTGCTGGTTGACGTAGAGACAACTTTTCCTCATCCTGCTTCATTCTATCTAGATTCTCCCATTCTATAGCATTTGTTACAGTAAGTGTCACTCATGAATTGAAAATTGAATCAGTTTGAAAGCCCACATAAGGAGGCTTGAATCTAAACTGGGGGTATTCCTTTTTGTAAATTTTTTGGGCTAAGAGTCTTGGTCATGGACGTGGAGTTTCAGTCTTTGAGAACTGAACACAATTGGCCATTTCCCTATGAGGTATAATTTGTTAAAATCACAACTGCATTTTTAATCACCTATTATAATTTATATATCTTGCATGCTTATTTTGTATGCCAGCAATATGTTTGCCTGCTTGTATATGTCAATTATGTATGTTTTTAGTGATCTAGATAGAATAGAATAGATAAAACAGAAAATCCCTATATTGTCCCACCATGGGGTAATTCTGATGTTTACAGCAGCCAAAAGATTATAGAAAAAATTGTGACACAAATGTGGACCTCAGAAAAGTGTATAAGAATAAAATAAGGTGAAGTTAACAGCAGGTGTTTCTGGGTTGGGGGAGGAGTGGGTAGTTGGTCAAACCTGTTGAAAAACTGGTTCAGATCGTTATCCCACTTCAAGCCTGTGTGTTTCTGATTTTGGCCTGAGATTGTCTTCAGGCTTTTCCAGATCCCTCTAATGTTGTTCTACTGCAGCAGCTGATCCTCCATCTTCTTCTTGGAGCTATTCTTCCCATTCCTGATTTTCTTCCTAAGTTCTTTCTGCACTGCTCCTCTCAGCTCCTCCTTGTTCCCTGATCTAAAGGATCTTCTCTTTTCTGTCAAAAGTGCCTTTATCTCAGGGTTGATCCATGAGTTTGTTATTGAAGAAGTGACAAATCTTTTTGATGGGCACAGTGCTGTCCACATGGAAGTTAATGTGATCGGTGCTGCTGTCTGTGATACTATTGATGTCCTGTTGATTAGGAGCACAGAGCTCTCATCACTGTGCGTTTCACAGCTAGATCGCGCTTTGCTGATGCTTTGCTCAGAAAGAGAGACTGGTCTTTGCGTTGAATGAAATGTATGACGATAATTGGGAGAATGTGAATTAATAATAGCATCCCTAAAATATTCAATAATATCACAATATGTTCTTCTGATATCATGCAGCCCTTGTCTGTGTTGGCATAGAGACTAGCTGGTCATACCCACATAGCCTTAAAAAAACGACACTTTCACCAATAATTCATAACCATTGCGAGTTCAAGAAAAAAAAAAATAAGGCTCTGTATTGTATTAAAATCCATGCATCCTAGTACTCTTGGAGGCTTGACATCAATGAAAAGTTAATCAATGAAGGTTTTCAGATATTTCCACGAGTTGAAAGTACTGTAGCTTCTCACTGCCTTTGTTATTTTATTTTTTGTAGGTCTCTTGATCTTATTTTCTAACCTGTCATGGCTTCAACTACTGTTCCTCTGTAAATTGCCTGCCCAGTCCTCACTTTTCTGTTATGGTCATACAAAAGAGGTCTAATAATTATAAAAAGCTGCAGCTTTATTATTCAAAACTGACAATATTTGAGTGCTTCTTAGAATATAAATGAAATAGAAAACGCTTTTATTGTCCCACAGTTGGTAAACTGTGGTGTTACAACAGCAAAAGATTACAGCAAAACCTTAAAAACTGTATAAAAATAACAGAATAAGTGACAGAGCTAAAAAAAAAACAAAAAAAACAGTGTAAATGCAGTGTTTTTACAAATATAAATCTCACCTATTTTAAAATCAAGTTTAGGGTCTCTTGTTGGTTGTGTATTTGTCACTGGGAAGTTCAAACACTTTAATAGGGTTTGATTTTAGTAATTTCTTTAGTATTTTTTTCCTTCTTGTGTCATGTCTTACTAGTAGTTCTGTGATGGACATTAACATAGTGAAAAATTATGGCAGGGGTGGACAGTTTCAGTTTCTGAGTGTCCAACATCCTGCTACTTTTGGATGGTCCAACACACCTGAAACAAATGGCTGAGTTATCTCCTTAGCACTCAGTGTCTGTGTTTGATTCCGGCAGCTGCATCTTCTTAAGGCCAGATTCGTCATCAAGGCAATTACTGTACATCACAGTGCAGTGGCTTGGTAAAATGGATTAAAAGACTCCTTCATATGCGGTTGACATGTAAAGCCTACTGTTCGCCCGGTATGAAGAACAGGTCCGTTGTATCTTTTATAGCCTTGGGTATCCCATGATTCAGTCTAAGTCCAAGCAAGCCGTCTGCTCCACGCT
This sequence comes from Cyprinodon variegatus, assembly GCF_000732505.1. Classification (NCBI taxonomy): domain Eukaryota; kingdom Metazoa; phylum Chordata; class Actinopteri; order Cyprinodontiformes; family Cyprinodontidae; genus Cyprinodon; species Cyprinodon variegatus. The sequence goes on from NW_015151056.1 coordinate 489,745, forward strand.
AAGAGGAAAAAGGGAAATGGCAATGAGCAGTTGTGAATATTATATTATAGTGCATCATGATATAATAGAAGCATATGAATAATTTCGTCTTGAATTAGTGACAAAAATAAATTTAAATACAGAGTCAGCAGGAAATGTTTTGTTTATTGGAAAGTTTTAACTGTCCTTGTGCAAATGGGTTTGGCTGACATCTGAGGTCAGATTCCAGTATCTATGCAGTGTATGAACTACAAACGACAGTACTGCTGCTGAAACTCTTCAAAAATGTAATTAGCACACAGATCAGTAGTGAGAAGTTCGGTATTCATTCTTTGTCCGCTTTTTGAGTCAACTGTCACAGTTGCTAGGTGAGAGAGAGCTTACGCTTAGGGAGGGACGGTGACACCCTGAGAAAGCTGGACCAGATTGAATCTATAGCCAAACTCTTCTGACCTCTTTATTTTCATGGCCTTCGAAGGACTCAGTCCAGGTTGGTCCTTTAGAGGATGCAGCCGCTGAAATTGTACACACCCAATTTCTTCAGAGTCCTCTTAATTATCTATTGCCTGATTCAGGCGTGTCAGACAAAGGACACATCCAAAAGAAGCAGAATACCAGACAATCAAAGATGGGCCTATTTTTTTTATTTATAATTTCTGTGAGCACTGCATGATAACTTTTCTTTTAGCAGCAGACAGACACAATTCCTGCCTTTACAGACGGATCAGCTCTTTAGATGGTTTCAATTAGCAACTAACTAGCTGTGTATTTTTCTCTCAAGGAAAAAACTGATGAAACAAGGCTGCTTGAAGCTCTTTAAGTGTTTTTAGTGTTTTCTTTCCCATGACTTTATACCTTTTGCTACAAATGTAAATTGATCTAAAAACAATCCTTGGTTGAACTTCTTGAAATGCTCTATTAAACTGGTCCAAGCACTAGCTAAATTGCATGTTTTTAGATTCCCCATGTCACCAAATAAACTGAACTGGTTTAAAGTGTTCTGGTGTGTCCTCTAAACACTTTTTTTTTTTTTTTCTTTTTAAGAGCTATTTGACCAAGCTGATATAAACACAGTATAAAGGTGTGTCCTTGGATGGTTTTCAGATCTCTTAGAGTTATCATACTAATCAGGCCTACTGTAAGTTGTAGTAATGGCGGCTGACGGATCCTCTTTAACTCTGAAGTTGGATTTGCTGAGTGCTTTGAGTTATTATCCTTCTGTCCTGGAATGAGCTGTCTTGTCACTTTTGCAGGATTTGACTGAGTCTGAGGCGAAAGTATAGCACTCTAAATGTCAGTGAAAAACAAAACCCTGCAGCCTCTGTCAGAAGTTGCATCATCGTTAAATGCCAACAGTCTGTGATTCCACACTGTTGTTAACTTATACATTTCCTTTAGTTCTTTATCAGTTAAACATAATTCAGCTGCCAGTTCATTTGGGTAATTGCACCAACTGCTGAATGTTAATAGGGATATTTTTCATCAAACCATTTGAATAAATGCTGAAAAATGTTTTGAATAAAACATTTTCTGCACCAAACCTGAAAGGTTAGACCTTACTCAAAGCTTGAGTGTTTCATCACATTTCCATTGTGCAGTTTTACAAAAGAATAGAATTGGGAACATAATAACTATATGTATCTCATGACTCCCAGTCACCTCCTTTTCATCTCACTATGCATGTTGAGCAGTAAAATCAACAGTGGCAACCTGCTGAATGCTAATGCATGTTTTCTCTTCTAACTAAATCTATTTTCTTTTAAAGCTTCTGTGTGACAATTCTAGAAGGTACATTCAAAGCGTGGGACATGAATGCTAAAAAGGACAATTGGCAGGGACAACTACAAGTTTTCCCACTCTATTTCTAAATAAATACAAATTAACAAAAGTATAAATAGTATATATTTACTGAAACCAAAAGGAAAAACTATTTTGAACATAAGAATCACACATAATCACACATGGCATAATTAAATCCATGCTTTTTTAAAGCAGAGGATTAACAAAAGCTTTTAGATGTGGATGTTTACCTAACATCTAGAGCAGCAAAATATAAAAAATATTTTTCCCAAGAAAATACCGAATGATGTTTCATACTTATTTAGCAACACTTAAACAGGATTAAGTGAGCAGGTTTGCTGGAAAAATATTCCATGCAGCAATCATGGATGACTCCTTGGCAAAATAGAGATACGGGGGACAGATTTCTTCTCACCCACACTAGTCTCTAAGTTGGAAACCTCTTTTGCCCCAGGGGTGAAAAAAAAAATAAGAATCTTCCATTTAAGGAAGACAGATAGTTAATACTCTACATATTAATAAGTATGGGGTCAGATCACCAAAGCTCTCAGCTGGGGGGCCTCTGGTCAGATGCTGATAGGATAGTTTAAAGGACTTTGTTGGAATGGGGGTCCGTCAACAAATTGGACCCCATAGATTAAGAAAGGGAGTCTGTCAAAAGTCATGAACAGGGAAAAGTGAAAAAACACATTTGGAAGTACAACCATAAAAAGTTTTAAAAAATACACAGACTTCAATTTTAGTAGTTGAAGATGTTACACTTTTATTCTAGAGGTTTGGATTTGCTGTGATGTGGATGACTGAGAACCCCCAAATGCATTTTGGCAAAATGCTGTAGTGTAATTGAACAGTAATAAAATACGCATTTTTATATTTTCTTTATGAGCTTAAGATTTGACAAACAAGAAGATGCCCTTTGATTCTATGTTTTGTTTTTTACCCTTTTTTTTTATTTATTATTACATGTAAAGCTTGCACAGATCATGTTAAACAAATACCCACTCTCATGCAATGATCCTCCTGGGGCATTACTTTTTTCTTCTTTCCTTTTTAACTGAACAAAATGAATAAAAGAACATTTGAATGCAAACACTATTGAAGTAATTAAAATTCCAATCCATCTAATCGCATAGGCAACAATAGTTTATAGTGAAATGTTAGGACCAAATAATGTTGTTTAGCGGCAAGCTTTAGAGTGAGTCATAGTTATGAAGTCAAACTACAAGTAAAATATGAAGATAAAGAAAAGAAAAAAACTACTAAGTTAACTCCAAATTGTTTGGAGAAATGAAAGTGCTGCTGTTGAGCATCAAACAGCAATGCTGGTTAAAAAAATTAGAAATTCTAATCTGAGTCTTGCTACATTTTCTTTATTATTTAAATTACTCACTTTTATTTAAGGCTTTCAGCAACTTTGCTGAATGCCCAGCTGACTGAGCTAGTTATGTAAAGTACTTTTAATGCCTCTGAAGAGAGGTTTGTTTGGTCTCCAAGCTACTGCCCTCAGATATTTATTCTTACTTTGTTGTCTTAACTGTACAAATTGCCACATATATCTTCATGTGTGCTAAATTGGCTCTTTACTACTAAAAAAAATACTCTGGTTCTTTGCTGAAAATTTAAATAACGATTTAGGAACCAGCTTGAATGCATTGCCTGGTCAAAATTATTCATTTGCTTTAGGCAAAAACAAAAAATTTTTCTATTAATTTACGATATGATTGTAGTTTCTTGACTCCAGAAAAGTCAGTTTTCCCAGTTTCTTTTAGCAAAAGTAAGTAGGTTAACAAAGCTTGATTTAACTACACTGTTTTGTTTTTTTCACATAAACACACTATGAACGTATTTAGGCAAATAATATTGATATATATTCATGGCAAGACAACTATAGCTTGGCTGAAGACACAGCTGGAAAATGGGTTACTGTGGCATCTCTGTTCTTGGTTAAAACACGGCATTTTATTTTTGAGAATACTTCTACTGTCATCCAAGTCTGTTCTGGCACGAAAAATGAGATGTGTGGGAGGGACTAAAGAGAAATGCACCGAAAGAAAAACATGTTTTTCTCCTTGTGTGGAGTGCTGCCAAAAGAGCATCATCAGCAGTCCAACTGAAAATAAGATAAGTTTGAGGACGAGAATTAAAGCAGAGAAACTATATAAAAAGTATTTTCCCTGTTAAATCCTGCTCTGTATGAACAATAAAAAACATTAATGTAATGTTTTTGTTTTTTTCTTAACACAGGATTGGTTATCTAAAGATAAGATTTAATTAATCAAATAGAAAAAAATGTCTTGGGGTGTTAATAGAATGTATATTAAGATAAAAATATGTACCCCTAACCTCTGCCTTAGAACATTGATACTGGTCTCATATCCTTTTATGAGAGTGTGTAAAGTTATTCTTTAAAAGAAATGTTTGAAAGCTGTCATATGCTGTCATTATTGAAAGTATAATTAATGGGATTTTTCCCATTAATGTAACTCTTATGCCAGTATTTCAGTCCCGTTATCAGTTGTAGCTTATCTGACGTCAGATATTTCTTATTTTTCAGACTGGAGCACTTGTCAGCTGAGTCCCAATGCTGTTTGTGGAAGCGGGATCAAGACCCGAATGCTTGACTGCGTTCGCAGTGACGGAAAATCTGTCGATATTAAATACTGCGAGGAGGTGAGACAGGAAGTTATTTTGATATATCACCATTTATGACTACGCTCCTCTGTTCTGATACTGGCTGAATACTGAATACATCATCATGAAATATTTAGTTTATCATTCTGAGGTTGTTGTGGGTTTAACCTGGTTAAATAAAGGATAAATAAATAAAAATTAAACTAAGAACTATCTATATTTAAAAGTGATTCTCAGCTTTAACATTTAGCAAACAGATTTTCACCACACCTTTCATTTTTATTCTATGCTTGGTGTAAGAACAGCTTTTTGCATCTTTTAGCCTAGAGCTCCAACATTTTAATGCAATAGGTAGTCTATAGCTGTGGTGTGCATCGTTTAAAATTTTTAATTCTATGCATTTATAACTTCTGTTCCAGCTAAATTTGGAGAAGAACTGGCAGATGAACGTCTCCTGCACAGTTGAGTGTCCGGTTAACTGCCAGCTGTCAGAGTGGTCGGCATGGTCAGAGTGTTCACAAACCTGTGGACTAGAAGGTACATTTATTAACTGGATTTTTGTGTTGCTCTCTTCCACACAGTCAGGCTGCGTAAATGAAGCTGTTCCTTCCAAATAAGTCCTGGTTATGTTTTTAGTGTCCAGCTTAAAACTTTTTTAATGACATGAACAGACCCGCATTAAACATCCCCTGCTTATAGTGGGCTAATTTGTCATGAAAAACTCATAAGCAAAAATAAAAATAAAAAAGAAGAGGATGAGGTTTGTAGGATGAGGAGAAAGCAGTTCTGTAATAATGACCAGAAGGCATTTGTCCTCCTATTTCCTTGCTTGTTTTGATTCAAGCTTTTCTCACATTGGTTTGCATCTTGTTTTGTGTTTTATTTGTTCCTTGGAGCTCTAGAAGCCACATGGAGATATGTGAAAGGTTCCTAAGGTGAAAGCAGCAAGAGCAGGAAGGGGTGCAGATTTGAGATGTTTCTGTTTGGCTGTGTGGGAGGTTCTCTTGATAAAATCGGATATACGTTTTGACAGTGTGTGTACAGAGGATATGCTGTGTTGAAAGGTGGTGCATAATGGCAGCGCTACATTTCAGGGTGAGTGGATTGTTGTGTGGAAATAAAAGTGGAATATCGAAAAAGAGGAGGGTTGTGAAACTTTGAGAGTGGGTGGTTTAAAGAAGACAGACGGCACAGCTGGCTTGAATTCAGAAATGCCACAGAAGAGTTTTTTGTTGTCTTACAGCTAATTCACCACATCCCCTCTGCACTCAGATCAAACAGGCTCAGAGTCTGTCTGATGCATCAAATTAAACCAGACAAGATTTGCTGATTGATGTGGAATAAAAGCCATTTCACTCAGGTTGACCGAGAACCAATAAAGGTTTCAGAGCATAAGAACAGCATTTCAAGCCCTTTAGAGGAACCCTGCTCTAAGTGAAGTGCTGTTGTTCATGGTGAGACTAATTTAATACATTGAAAACAAACAAACACTTAAAATAAGTCGTTTACATGGGAAAGAATGACTGCTGTGCAGCAAACCACAAAGACTTCCACATGTGTTGAAACAGCTTGCATTCAATTCATTGGGCTTAAAAAACAAGAGAGTGGTTTAGTCATACATAATTTACATCTCTGTGAGTAAAACCAAAGATGCAAAAATATATTAGCTTTAAAAGACGCCAAAGGTCTTTATAAAAGCTCAAACACAAAGAAAATGTGCTTTTTGTTCTCCCAAGGTAAGATGCGGAGGCAGCGCTTGGTGGTTCAGGCGTCGCAAGGTGACGGCCGGCCGTGTCCTTCCCAAATGGAGCAGTGGAAGCCCTGCCCCGTCAGGCCCTGCTACAGATGGGAGTACAGCCCCTGGTCTGAGTGTCGGGTTGAGGTACGTCGATAAATCATTGCAATGTACAACAATCCACAGACATTAAATTTTAGTAAGTGCATCGACCTCTGGCAGTAGAAAAAAGGAATGCAACTCTGACTGTTGTGTTGGATCAATAAGTGGGAGGGCTGGAGCCAAAAGGATGATTCCTCTAAAAAATAATAGTCTTTAGTATTGATGAACGACCTCATCATATTCCTGCTCGTACTGTTATTCTGCTAGATGGATGGCAGAAATCAATCTAATGCATTTTTAATGCTAAAACGTTACTGAAAACCTACAACTTTGCCAAGAACATTGGCAGCCTGAACTCTTCATTTTGATTTGTTTACCTTTAGGTCAGAAGAATAAAAATTTATTTCACTGTTTTATAAGCAGAGATGGATGAAGCGGAATTTCTGTAGAGATGCAAACAAATACTTCCATTTAACTCGACCAAACATTTTTCTACGTTGAGTCTTAATATGTGAGTTTTAATGTTTTCACTGCAGTTCTGATCTCATACTACTGTCCTTAGGGTTTCCCAATTTCATCAAAACTGATAGGAAAAAGGGTCATTTCTAAGCCTCTGCTAAACCTGATGAACAACAGTTTATTCTGCATTTGATTTAGATGTTTAGATAAAAGTTGCGAGACACGGGCTCAAGGGAAGCTTCCCCCCTTCATTTAGATTTCCCCGGGTCAACAAACACTGATTGAATGAATGAATCTAGCAGAATTGTGTTTTATACTACAGTAAGGTGATTATCTAACTATTTATTTCTCTATGTGCATATGAGGGAAACAAAAACAGCCAAATCAAAGCTTAAACAGACATTAAAAAAGGAAAACACTGGGGCAGATATTCACCTTATATCAGACCCACGAAAACATGCAGCCAGAGCAAGAGTGGAAAAGTTTATCTCAAAGTACATTTCATCTTTTAAAATAGACCATTTAAAGCTCAGCTCCAAAGTTTAGGAATCAACACAAGCTACAGAGAGGAACATTCTGTCTATAGGTATGAAAAGATGATGGAGACCCCTTCGTCTGTTCCAATTTGCATGTTTTCAAAACAAAAACAAGGCTCAACACTATTCCTGACATTTTGAATTGAAAAAGCTTCCTGGATGGGAAGTGAAATGTCTTCAAATTTGGAAACCAAGTCCAGTGGATTGTTTTTCATTTTCTTTTTTTTGAAATTAATATGACCTGGATGACTGAGAACCTTCACCAGCAACTTGTCTCTCAATTCAATTCGGTTTATTTATATAGCGCTAATTCACAACACAGGTCATCTTAAGGAAATCTAAGGAAAACCAGTTGGTTATATTGACTCATTAATTCGAAGGGAATCCCTCATACCAAGCATGCTTGTAGTGACAGTGGAGAGGAAAAAACTCCTTTAACAGGATCTCTCAGCGGCTGGGATATTTTATCACTTTTCGTCTTTGCTCAGAGTGTGGTGTGCGGACACGGGACACGCTACAGGAACCTGTCCTGCTTTGTGTCGGACGGCTCCAGTGACGGCGAGAGCAGCATGGTGGACGAAGAGCTGTGCAGCAGCCTGGAGTTGGCTGTAAATGGAAACAAGAAAATCATACTGAAAGAGGCCTGCACCCTCCCATGTCCAGGTAACACATTACTGCTCAGAAATATGGGGAATATCATTTGTTTGCGAGGCCTGTTTCATCTTGCAAAGGGTTATTGTCAGAACTCCATAATCATAATTTCCGCTTGACAGTACAATGATGTACATTACTTTCATCCTATGCTAAGAATAATGTTGTCTTGTCAGTAGCAAACATTTTTTCTCTACACTTTACTGAATACTAGTAGTACTATTTATGGAAACAACAAAGATGTTATGTGAAGTCACATATAAACCATCCATGACAGGCCTACCACAAAAAGGAAATTGGAGAGATGGTAACAACTCTCCTTGGCACAGCTGTTTGCCTTTCACTCCTGTTTTTCTTGCATTGTAATGCAGTATTCTCTGTTTATTGTTTCTCTTACAGCAAACATTGGTTGAATGTTTGGTACATTTATTTTATCATCAATGAAACTGGTGGATTTTTTAACATGAAGATGTAGTTCTTGTTAGCTTAAAAATTGAAAAAAAAAATGTACTTATTGCTTCTTAAAAAGGCCAGAAGTTTTGTTTCCATAATTTTTAATGTTTTATTTTTTTTTCTGACGGTGTACTTTCAAAGGAAAGCCTTTGATCTGCTTGTTTGGTCAATATAAAATCACTGTTTTTCCCCTTTGATCCGATTTGTGTTTAAATTGTACATTTTAAACGTGGCCTATAACTCACTGCAAAGTGTGACGACTGCTGCTCCAAAAGGTCAGAAACTCGAAAAATACAATGGCAGTCCTTCATGCAGCACTTTCGTTTTGCCTCTTTATGCTGTTACGAGTTTCAAGAGCTTATTTAATCTAGATTTAAAGATTTTTTAATTCTTTCACGTCATATAATGACACCTCCAATCTAAGGGAGATCTACTGCTTGCTGGCAGCAGAGTTGCTAAGCAACAGACAGCAGAGCAGGTATGGTTTCTATAATACGTTTACTACTACCTACATCCAAACAGATGTATGTTTCTCTACATTTGGATCAGGCCAAGCCCAGTTTGTAAATATACCTGAAGTCAACAGCCTCAAAGTCTGTTTGGAAGTAGATCAAGATCACTTCAAAAGGTTGATCTCTGTCCGGATGTTTGGCCTGGACCAGAATTTGCTGGTCTTTAATTGTACGTGCAAGAAAAAAAAAAAGTCTGGACAAATGAGAAACATACTTGGGTTCATTTGAAGTGGACCAAATGTTGCAGGGCGGGATAGATCCTTGATACCAGGGTGCCTTGAATGCTTGCCTTTAATTATATACATTTAAAATTAGCAAATGCAAAGGTTGGGTAATGTAAATGTACAACAAAAAAAAGGGTTAAAAAAACAGCAACTTACACTTTTGCTGTTTTTCTGAAAACATTTTGACAGCTATCCAGGAGTATTTGTCAGTTCTGTCAGATCGCAGCAGAGCAACCTGTAGTTGGACGGCTGATGTTTCTAGGAGCCATGAACTATCTCTTAACAAAGATGGCTTCCTTCACCCATCTTTCAAACCATTTGTCCAAAAGGTTTTGTAATTTCTTCTTGAGGTCCAGAGCTGCTATAAGCGTGTAAATATATAAGAATAATTTTTTACATTTCTAAGATTTTTATTATAGTTTTCATTTGTTTAGCTCTGTTTACCTTTGTTTCCATACACTGATGTATGACTTCAAAAGATTAAAAAAAAAGAATCTTGAATACTGGGAAGATTTAAGGTTTAGTTAATTTTTACTTTACTCAGTTAATTTTTACTCTGTTAAAATTTTACTTTGGATCCAGTTGGCTCCAAAATAAACTTTTAAGATTTTTTTCTGACTGCAGCAGTTGTTTATGAAGATAATTTATTGACAAGTGTGCATGTTGATTAACTTGCTGTTTAACACCAATGGCTGCTGATCTATATTTTGTTTTACACCTACTTTTTTATTTGGTGAAACTTTAACGCTCAAGTATTAATAAAGGCACCTATGTTGAATAAACAAGGTGCAGCTAAAAAAGTCAATCCAGAGCACAATTTTCTGCCTCTTGACCAGACTCTCCACTGCAATCCTTCGCTTTACATCACCAGCTGTGACTGAAAATCTCCCACTATGGAGTGGATGTGTGATTAGCAACTCTGGAAGAAGTAAGAACCAGATTGCATCTGGTCTCTCCTGAATATCTTTGGCTTATTTCAAAAGGTTATTTAAAATCCCCTACTGTAGTCACAGGGTAGATTGAACTATATAGCAGCTCTGTATCCTTATTTGTCATTTCTCAAATAAGAGGTAGACATTGAAATAAACTGACTAAATCATCATATAAATTTACTGGTAGATTATGTGTTTGTCTGCAGCAGCACAGGCCACTTTATCATCTCCTTTTGCAACATTTCAAATCATGACAGCCATATATATTTGGCTCTATTTAAGAGCAGTTTTTGACACATTCCTTTGCTGTACTTGGGATGTTTGATTCAGCTGAAACACAGCCTGTCAGCTTGCAGAGAGCCACCCAAGAAGAGTGTGACATACCAAGGTGTTCACTTGAGCAGCAGTCTGATGAATCCTCACTGATCTCTTAGCAGCAGATGCCGTTAGTGTGTTGAGGTGTTCTGCCAAGCCAGGGGCACCACTGAGAATAGCTGTTTTTGCTTCATGTGGAATTGCAGAATGTCGGCCCATGTCTTAATCCAACAAGATATAAACTTTAAAAAAAAATATGGCACCTGCATTTTCAATCATCTTCATTAAAGTAATAGTTAATTAGAGAAAATTAGATCAAATTTCTACGGCCATATTTGTGTACATTATGAAACTGAAATCAGCAGAACTATCATTCAAGCTTGACTTATTGTTCAGGTAGAAATAGAGATGAGTTTGCAGTATGATGATTAGACAAGGTCAAAGACAAGCAATGCATGTGAAGGGTTCCTTCATCCAAGGGCCCAACTTAACTTAGTTATTACCCAAAAAAGTATTTTCTATGAAGCATTTAATGCATTTCATTTTGTTCAATATTTATTTCTAAAACAGCTACATCACTTCCATAGTGGACATATTTGTTTTTATTTGGTTTGTTTGTGGATACTTGGGCTGTTTCTGACATCTTGTTTGAATTTTTTGAACATAGAAATATTACAAATATATTTAATGAGAAAAATGTTGACAAGCTCAATATTTATTTTACTCACCGTAAAGCTAAGTTAATACAGTACTTTTGTGCAAGAGCTTGTGAAGCTGATTTCACTGTTTCCCTTTCACTAATGGGTGAAATATTTTTCTGTGTGTCTCTACGGTATATTTGACACTGCTGATTTGTCTTTTAGAAAGTGAAAGCAAACTAAGTGCTCCAACATTGATTTGTATTCTCCTGATGCCAGGGTAAACACAAGCTCTGGGAGATTGTTAAAAAATGTTGTTTCCCACTGCCTTTTTCTTGGGATTGTTTCCTAAAACAGCCTGAAAAAGGGTTGTTTTATGCAAACTTTATTGGCATCTGCAGAGTAAGGAACTAAAACACCAGCTAAAGGCAAGAAGTTTGGCTTAAATGAGAATCCTTGTAGAAAGCATCGGTTTACTTCTTTTACATTTTAATAATTGGTTATATTATTAGAGGTATAAGAAAAGTTATACAAAAATTGGAGATTCAGCTGTATCTATCAAAAAGCATTTTTAAAGCCCCTTAAGATTTTGATTTTTAGGTTTTATCACAGTTTAGACTTAAAATAACATATCAGTAATAATTATATATGGAACATATGTGAGGTAAGATATATACAGAAACTAGTGTACTTTATTAAAAGAGCATAACATAAAAAATCCTCAGAATTACATTAAAAAACTGTATGTTATCTACACAGGCTGAAGTAGAATAGGTAGGGTTCCGTTAGGATTATACCCTTTGAGTTCTCTAAATAAAATTAGAATGAATCTGTTGATCTAAGATTCAGGAAACTGCCGATGATTAAAAGAAGCAGGTAGACACAGCCTTTAGCTGTTCACCCAGCTAAATCCCAGCTGTGTCGCTGTTCAAGTAACTACTCTGTAGCCTCTTAAGAGGATCACGCAACGAAGGATGCTTCAAAAAATTAAGAACAAGATGAACAACCCTGAGCATCCTCCTCAGGAGGCTGGAGTACAACAACAAAGTGACCTAGTCAGATCTGGGAATGCAGCATATTCTCTCTGTTTTACAGCTGTCCCCAACTAATCACTCCCCACTTTCATAAATGGAGTTACTATTACATGTTATTTCCCTTTGGAATAATGGAGATTTTCAATGAACCAAATAAGGCTATTGTGAAATGCAGAATGGGCAAGAAGCTGCAGTCTCTTGATGATAATGGGTTAAAAAGGTTAACCCCAAAAGTCTTGCAATTTGCAGAAATTTAAGGGGAGTTATTAAGTGTTTTATAAATCTATGTCTGAAATTCTAATCAAATTCCTTCTTTAATTGATTGTAATTGCAAGAGAACAAGTTGAATGTGAAAAAATAGGATGGTAATGTAAAAACAAGGAGCCATGGGTTAATCCCTTACTCATGACTGTAAAGTTTCTGCACAGAAGACCTTGTTGCATAGTTTAAAAGACTAGCTTCCCTTTAAACTGTCTGTGTTTATGTATAACTCATGAATGGAGCCATGTCCCACACAGAAGTTAGCTTTTATTATTGAAGGGACTTTGATGAAATTGCAGACATGGAGAGCAACTCAGCGGGTCTACATTCATCAATAAAGATGAAATGTGTGTCAGATCTCCTGTTTTAAAGGGAGACACATATGGGAAGCATTCAATGCATATATTTCCGTCTTTTATTGCTAGTCATGTAAGAATCATCTGGCATTTTACCACCTCCAACTGCCAAAGCTGAAGGCCATAAATCTGTTGTAAGTCGCTGCATTTTAGTTGAACTGGTCCAGTTTGTGTAACTGGTAGGAACTGGTGATTGTCGTTGAGTCGTGGCTGGTGTTACAGATCATTATGTGTCATTGTTACATATCATCACCAAACCACAGAGCCAGCTACTGTAGGCCTCACAAATTCTATCCTTTTAAGCATTCAAACACTTTATGGCAGCGTCAGATGTGGTTCTGTTCCAGTATTCTTTTCTTCCACATCTGACATGTAGATAGCTGTTAATAGAAGAGAGCTCAATGCAGTGTGCTTCATAGAAAATGTGTCAGTGTGCCATGTGTGGACACATTTTCAGCATGAGTTGTCCCAGTGGGAGACTAAGCCACAAACCTGGCAATGCTGGACTACAATCGACCTATACAGGATGCCCAATTTTATTTTTTTCATTTCGGTCACTGATTAAGTTTTGGCACAGTTTGTAGTCCGTGAAGGACATCTGTTCTAACTTGTATAATTTATGACTGTAAATGCAATGACATACAGTACATACTTGCAATTTGATTTATATAAGAAGACTAAGTTTTAATATGCAATCCAAGTGATTATTTTTTTGTCATACCTTTAGAATCTTTCTGCTAACAGAGTCAGGAAAATATTTGAATTATAAAAATACTTACCTGTATTTTGTATTTATTGGTAAAGAAACTGTTTGACTTAGTAAAACTTTGCTATTTCTGTAAAACTTGGTGCATTAAATAATTTTCAAATGGTCACAACTAGTGCAAACCTGCATAACATATCTAATGTTCCCTTTAGAATGGAGATAAACTCAGACAAAGAGGTGAAGTCTTGATGCATTTCAATAATTCAGGTGGAAAAATCCAAGAAAGTTTAATAAGTTGTCTGGACTGGTGCTTCTTCTAAAAAGGTTTCATCTCTTCTCCAATCAACTTGTTCAGTCTGAGGAGTTGGAGGTAAACTCAGGCTAATTCAAATAGTCCAAAATGTACTTCCTACCTCTTGCTGCTACAGTAGCTCCCTCAACGTTTGTGGGTCAACAGTAAAAACACTATTAGGGGTAGGAGAGAACATCTCCTATATTGCTGTGCCAAATCTTGACAACCGTCAGCCTTAAAGGAATAGTACACTCAAAACATGATTAGCCTTCATTTTCTACTCACCCCCATGCTGAACAACACTC